>NW_028262313.1:17684451-17987481 GCF_047370975.1 Nipponia nippon
ATACAAGAAATTCAATTTACACTTAAGGAAGAAAAAAAACCCAACAAACTACCAAAACCCAAAATCAGCACCACAGAAACATGCCACCACTTTTTTTTTTTTTTTTTTTAAGTGAGGTTGGAATGGGCTGTATAGTTTCCATCTTTGGAGATATTCAAAACCTGACCGGACAATGTCCTGAGCAACCTGTTCCAGTTGACTCTGCTTTGAGCAGAGGTCAGACTAGATGCTCTTCAGAGGTCCCTTCTCACATCAGTGATTCTGTGAAATCCCTGCCCATAAATTATCAACAGGTTGATGTCACTGAAGAGTTGCTGCCGGAATTCCTTGATTTGTTGATCTTGATTAAAAATTAATGCAGAATTTCTGAGTTCTTTCAGAAAAACAAACCAGTTTAAGTTGGGTTAGCACTCCCAATTAATCTAACATGGCATCTCAGTCTGAGCTACAGCCTTGATTTTTGTCCAAGAAATGTCAGAATCAAGGAGTCATAAGATGTATAATGTTTTTTATTGCTAGTTTATACTTATTCTTGGAATTAGATATTAGCCCTTTTCACTTCCAGATTTTTTAAGTTATTTATTTGTTTACACATGAGTAATTTAATTTGTAAGAACAGGAATACAAGGTCAAACCAAAGATTCATCTAGTTCAATACTCTGTCTCCCAGTAGCAACCAACAGCAGATGACTGAATAAGCTTGCAAGAACATTACAAGTATATAAGGATAGAGTGTACACAGTGTTCTGTGGGAATGTTCTACAATCCAAAGACTCATGAGTCAAGAATTTCTTGAAAAGTAATTTCTTTGCGTACAATACACCTTAATAATTTGAATCTGCCACCTACTTGTCCAATTGCTTTTGAACCCACACAAATTTTAGTATCTACATACATTGCATTGGATCAATGACTTCCACAGCTTAACTTCATGCTGTGTGAGGAACAGTTTTCTTTAATCATACCGAGCCAACCACTTGCTGAGTTTGATAGCCCTTAATTCTCATACTGGAAGACAAAACCACCTCCTCTTCTCTTTTCCCATGTCATTCATATTTCCTCTCTGTTATCTCTTTTCCAGCCTAAAAGCTCCTAGCATAACTGAGTTGCTATTCTTAAAAACAAAGTTCCATTCTGCTGATTACCCTTCAGCATTCTTCTCTAGTTCTATTACATCCTAAGACAAGAAAAATCAAACCAACAGACAATGCAAGATGCTCTCACAGTATGGATTTAGAGAGATACATAATGGTGTTCTTTATTTTCCAGTCTCAATTCATCGCCTAATAAATCTTAATGTTGTCTGCCTTTCTGGATTTTTTTAACCACTGTTCTCAATAATTTCAATAAGCCATGAGAAATGCCAAGATCGCGTTTCATAACCTATCATTTTATTTGTAAAGCTAGGGCTGCCCAGGATACATAGAAAGAATATGGTAGAAGCTGTGATGTTTTACTTAGCCATGTAATTTTAGCATCATTGTCTATCAGACTTCAAATGTGCTTTGCAGGTGCATTTGCCAGCATTTCACAGTAAATACATTCATCATACTTTTTCTTACTGGAAGAGTAATTCTCTTCTGAATGAAATACAAGGCTAACAAAAGCAGTTATTCTTTACTCATGGTTTCACATCTGGGTGAAAATGTCTCTCAAGCCAATATAGCTAATACTAACATCTGCACATAATTTGAGAGGCAAACTGAAGTCAGTATGAGTTACTACCAGGGGCTGTACTACAGCATCCCCTTTATGGTATCAAATAGTTCCCTGTAATCCATGGCCCAATTCCATAAAACACATTTAGTTTTTGACTGCATGGCAAGTTAATTAATCTTGAAAAAAAGTCATTAATAAAATATTGAAAATAACCTATAGGTCTTCTAAATTCAATAGTTTGCAGTTTTGGACAGTCCTGAAGCATGTTTTTGTAATATTGTAAAGTGAGGAACTTTATGACCAATGTGCAGAACAGAGGCATCCAGTACATATAAAGATGTACACACCAAAAATTTGTTGTTCTTACGAGTTTGTGTTTTGTTTTTTTTTTTTAAATCATAGAAATTAAGTTTTCTACCAGAAAAATAAGCTCAATTCAAAATTCAAAGTTACAGTGTAACAGTATTTGGAGTTTCTAGTCAAACTTGTTCTTCTATTCTAGTATGAAAATTTTCTTTTTTATATTTCAAAATCTGTACACCGTGCCTAATAATAGCGTTACAATTCACATTTCTTTACCATTTTACTTTTCTGGGCTAAGGCCTGCACCCTATCAGCATCCCTGCTGGATTTGTTTTGCTCTTGAATGATTTCAGCTCTATATCTTATGCTTCCTTTTTTTTTCCTAAAAAAACCTCAAACACATTTAAACCCCTTTGCCAGAGTAGCTCAAGCCCTCATTACTGTACCACAGATCTTCATCAAAAGCTTATCTTTTTGAGCCAAATTATCGCAAATTTTTTATCCATTCCTTGTCATAAACATACCCAAGGAACAATATTCACTCAGAATTAACCAAAAGCAATTCAACCTGACAGTCTGGTATTAATTCCAGTCCTGAGGACTTGCAGATTCCAAAAGTAAGTCTTATAAAAACTTTTCATTTTTGATAAATTTACGTTAAGGTTGAAGCTAAAGTATAGACACTCATCCCTTCAGATATCATTCTATATATTTTAGGCCTACAGACTTGCATGATGCAGCAGTCAATCCAACTCTTCAGACCTACTCTCCAAAATACTGATCTTCCTTCCAACTCTAGGTTTAACCATGTAGCAAGAAAGCTACGCTTGCTTTCATCAGTCCCAGCCAATATCTTAACCTTTGGTCTGTGAAGAAAAAACAAAAGGGGGGGGGGGGGGGGAAGGCAAACTGTGCTCTCATGACCACAGATCTGATGACACTCTTAAGAAAAGGTCCACAAAGTAGACTGCAAACTGGTACTAAGACCAGTTGCCTTTGGTTTGTTTGGGATAAACAGAGGTGATTAGCCTAAAGGCAGAGCTCAAGGTAAGAGATTTTACTGCTGGAACCAGGAAACATACTAAGCTCTACAGCCAGCTTTAATCTTGACAGGTTATCTATGACTGGTTTAATTGTAGTCAATAACATGAACTATATTTTAGAAACAGTATTATTTAACTGTACACTAATATTTAAAATATAAATTAGACATACAACATATTTATGGCCAATGACAGTGTACCAAACCCAGTAGAAGCCAGTGCCAAATTTGACTGGCATCAGTTAACAATTCCCTGCTTTTTAGACAAAAAAACCCAATCAAATGCAAATGCTTTATTTTATTTTCACCCCATAAGTGAACACAATCACAACTCTGGAATTCCCAGAAATATGCAGAACACATTTAGGCAGCTCCTGAGTAGAAATGACACCATATTACTAAGCAGTTCACATTTTTATGTATTCGTTAGGGAATTTTCTGTACAGGCTTCTTTTACAAGAGTGGCAGCTCCAGTCTTTTGTTTTGTCTCTAACAACCTGCCAGGATAACTAAACCCACAACTCAGCATGTCGCAGTGACTACAGTATCTTCTGGACAGACATCAGAAGACTAGCATGGCAGCAACTCATGCCTCTAACGAAGAGGAGAAAATCTCCAGCACCAGATGTCCAGTTAATCCAGCCTCAAAGGCAAACACACACACACACCCCCACCCCCCAAAAAAAAAAAAAAAAGAGAGACTGAGGAACAGATACATCTATTCTATTTGACCTGACCAAATGCCAAGTGCTAAATCCTCAAGAACAGAAAAAAGCAAAAAGAAACAAAGTATTTGAATATTTCAGCCTTCATTTCAACCCTCACAGAAGTAACCCACAGCTCATTACAAAGATGTCCACGCAGCAACGTGATTTTATTGTAAATCTGCATTGTTATTTCACCACGTTCACAAGCATCCCTCCCAATATAAGTTACACACTGTCCAAATAGATCACCTGCATAAATTACAAAGTTTAACCTCTGAATCAGTTTAGACACTGGAACCTCCCTTTAGCAGTGTAAGCATAAATTTCTATTGGTTGAGATGCAAAAGTATCAAATCTTCTCAGCTGGTCAGAGCTCTAGTCTATGCCTAGGCACAAGAAAATTCTTAAACCACGGGTTCCTCCCATGCAAGGCTCATTTTCTCAAATATTCTCAGAAAATAAGAATTTGGCTGAACAAATGGAGTTTTGTATAATCAGTGCAAGAGGAAGGAAACATTTGGGAACTGTCTGGCTAGCATGTGTCTCTGTCTGTCCAACAGCCCAGTTGAAGATATTCACCCAGGAAAGAGGATATCTATTTTCAGTTCCTCTCTCCAACTCATTTGAGCACATGTTTTGATTCAGTTCTTTCATGCTTAGGTCATTTTCCAAGAATAAGTCCACTGGATTTTCAAGTCTTGAACAGTCTTGTTTAAACAGTTTTGTTCTGTGTAATTACCCATAGTCTTTATTTAAGAGCTTGCCCAGCTGACCCTCAGAGCTTCTCCTTGGTGCTTCATAGTGTCTACTTCAGGTAGCTCCTACTCAGACTATTGGCTTCTGCAAATTCCACACCTAGAACGCAACACTTACTAAATATTTTATGGCAATACTGTTTCTTAATTCAAGACTATGTATTCTTCTAGCATTAGCTAATAGCACTGGAACTAGGAATCAGGCAGATTTGTCAGTTCACTGCATAAAACAAGCACAATGCAATTCACCTTTCCATGTCTGAAAGAGAAACCTGCAGCTGAATTGTTAGGAGCTTGCCCTTCATCTGGTACAAAAAGATAATTAAGATACATAGCTTTAAGTAGGTCCTTTACAACATGGACAAATTTTAAAGCCAGAAGAACTTGGCCTTGTTATAGAGTCTGAACTAGGTATTGCGAGATTGAACAGAACACCGAAGAACCTTTTTTGTGCATTTGGATTTTTTTTTTTTTTTTAAAAAAAAGGACACAAAGACTAAAGCCACTAAAAAGTTTCAGTAATTGGATATTGACCAAAGCTCTCATCCATGGTAATGAGAAAGTCTGTAAGGTTATCCTATTCCTCTATATACTACTGCCCAAAGTAATCTGAAAAAGATGTAATGCATACGCTCAATAAAGGTTACAGAGGAACAGATACTGATGGAAATGGAAGGCCTATACAGGATAATCTTCTACTGTTTGACATTCAGTCCAGGACCTACAGTCAAAAAGCAAGCATAAATAAATTGATTTTAAGCTCCTTTTGCATCATCTTAAATTCTGGGATCCAAACATCCAACCACAAACTACAGGACTTAAATGAACGTATGTCTATACAAAGCTGTTATGGTTCACAGTTTCTTTCTGAAGATAGGTGTATTAGCTTGAATAGAACAGTAAGCTAACAGCTCCTGGACCAAGACTAGGTGTCTTTATGTAGCGCACTCTTTCTAGGCTGCACAGGGCATTGCAGACTACTCTAGGAACTGCAGTGCTACTTAAAACCAAGGCAAGTAATAAGCATCCTCAATACGCTCCTAATGACTTTCCTCTGTAACACACATGAGGAAGTTCTGGTGTCCTCAAAGACATAATGAATGTTTTCTTCAAGACAGGAAAAGAGGATTGCAGATTTTACACTTTGAATAGAAAGTAAGGTATAATTCTTTTTTCCAAACTAGTATCATGTGGCAGGTGATATTTGGCAAAAAGTTTTCAAAGCCAACAAACACCTTATTTCAGTATTTCCAGTAAAGCATCATTATTTCTACTGTTCTCCAGGGTAAGCCGCACTTAAACTTTGTCCATTTAATATAATAGTCAGAAGAAGAATCAGAAATCAAATAGATTCTTGTCTGTATGAATTGCTCAACAGCATTAAAGTAACAGCAAAAAGTTTGAGTGCTTTGATGGCAAAATGCCATATTTTTCAAACCAGCATTTCCTAAAGGCTCTATTAAGCGATAACTGATTGTTCGGTGTTCTGAACTTCTTTAAAAAGTCTTTCATCCATTATTTCACAAACATAGTAAAAGTCAGAAAAGTATATTGGAAATAGTTGCAGAGTCAGATCATCTGCATATACAATACATTCCCATGATCTTCTCAATGATAACAGCACAGAAGGAAAAATACTGTAACGTGGAGCAAATCCTTACTCTCATCAAGAAGAAAAGTTGAGAACAGTGGAAAAGCAATTCTGATTTCAAGAACTATACACTAACTGCACCTAAAATAAAAGATAAACTAAATTTCCATTACAGCAAGACATACCCTCTAAAGTTCCATGGGTCAGCATTTATGATGCAGGCACTAGTATATTTAAAAATCTTTTAGGCCACAGTCATAACAAAGAAATTGTGTTTGCTTTCTTTCAGTCTTGAAGAGGTCTTTTTGGAGATCAAATGATACATAGTTAACTAATTTTGATAATAAGCTCTGTTTAATATTTTGCCAATTTAAACAGCACATTTTCCAAAAGAAAAAGAATTTAGAGATTTTTACATAGACAGTTATAAAAAAGCAACAAAAAAATTAATGCTTTGATTATTAAAAAAGAGGGAAGATATTAAAGGTTTAGAGTTTCTTGGGGGGGGGGGCATATGGTTTTTAAATATGGCCTTAATTTGAGGGAGATAGTTGGTCTTAAATATAAAGATTTCCCTCATCTTTTAATGCAGCCATTTGACTTTTTTTTGTTGCATGCTTGTCAGAAATTCCTGCTGTTTGCCCATTTGAAATACTGCAAGTTTCAACTGCATCCTTACATATAGATTATCTTGAGGCTTTCTAATTAAAGGTCTCGATTCAGTAGAGTACTTAAGCCACCAAATGATCATATTATTAGATTTAACCCCTCCCATGAGGTGCATCTTCTAGCTACAAAATAGAAAATTTAACAAAATTTATTATTTGATAGTCATTACTCCAACATATTTTACAGTAGTTTAAGACTGCTTCTATTTGGTCAATTAATATGGGAAAAAAGTCTTCATATTAACCCCTTCATTAGTGCACACCTGTGTGCACTATAATGTTAAGGGACTGCCATTTCATTCAAAGATACGGAACTGAACATATGAACTACTTTCATACAAAAATATTACAAATTAGTTGAGGACGGCAAACAGTTCATATTGCATATAGTCATGTATGTAGCATGTTATGTTTCACGAGCAAAAGAAAAAATCCAACCAAAAGTCTTTACACATACAATACACAGAAGGGATGACTATTGCTCCAGCAGGCATGAAACACAGCTTCCTACAAATCTATACCAAATGTATATCCTGGGAAACATTTCTATTTCAAGAGATTGGCATACAAAGCTGCTGCTTCTTTTATTTTCTTTTTAAAATGACAATTGTGCTATTTAATGCTTTTACAGTCTTGTAGTTCTGCTGATGTCATCAACCTAATCAGTCATAGAACTATTCACTAGGAAATCTACCATCATGGTAATGTCAAAATGAGCTACATTCATTCAGGTAGTGTGATCTAAATATCAAACTATGGCAAATTAAATACTTACTGTAACAAAGTTAAAGTAAACAGACATACAATTATTTTTTCCCCGCAATGGCTATGTCATTTATAAAACTGAGCAAATGAAACACTACCTTTATTATGGCAATGAGATTTAGACAACTGGGATAAGTCTAGTCCAATACAGCATATCATATTTTCTTGTATAACATACATTGAAGGACGTTATGTACATACCCACGGTATTGAAGGGATATATAGGTGATCATATGTATCCCTGTCAAACATATGTGAGTTTAAATTGAGCACAAAATAAAACAAATTTCCACAGAAATTTTACACTGAAAACCCAGAAGTCAGACTGCTAGACATCCATGTGTTTATTAACATTTTTATTGCAGAGGAAGAGGCGAACACAACAGGGGACAGGACAGACAAGCGACACGGATGGGACAATAGAGAAAATGCGTAAGCAGGAACTCCCCTGTAATATAATGCTATAAAACCATATAAAAGGAAAATGTTTAGAAGAGCTTGATGAAAATAAAATTCTCTCTTTGTAGCTGTCCTAGCAACAAACTGCTTCAAAATATACTCCAAGGTTTTTACACAAGAATCATCAATGACAGTTTACAACAGTTTCAAAATATAGAAAGTTAACATTTTGACAAAACCTGGGCAGGTGATTTTCATGCCAAGGGGAAATTAGGATGGGAAACATTTAAACAGAATGCAAACCAATTATACAGCACATATATAAAGACATTTAGCTGCTTTTGAATATACTCGTGCTTTTCTCCAACATAACAGTTGTCCTTTATGGGACTGCCGATAACAGCATTGCTTCAGCAGGAGCCAGGAACCTGCAGGTGAACAGTGACAGAAGACAAGAGCCAGTTCCCCAGGTTCCCTTTTGGCCAACAGCACCAGGACCTAAGAGCTTGCTCTTGGATCTGCCAATCTGCAAGTGCTGATCAGACTCAGGATTCATCTTTTGCATCTGCCACACACACTGTGAAATGCCTTATGGAGTAGAACAGGAACCCCCACTTTTCACGTATGAAGGGTTTGTTATGTTTACACTTGGGTTTTGCTGTAGCCTTCAAACATAAAAGGCTGTGGTGAAGAGGAAGGGACTAATCTGTTCTATAAACCCAGATTTGGGAGGACACAACATAATGAACTCAAATGGCAGTAAGGAAAATTCAAGTTAATATTAGAAAAAATTGTCTATAGTAAAGACAAAGTTCTCTAATAGGCTGCCTGCGGAGAACAAACGTTCAAAATCGACATCTAAAAACAGGTTAGAAAAATGCCTGTGAAGGATGACAGTTACAGTTGATTCTTGTCTGGGGTAGGAGCCATTTAGTCCAATGATCCTTTAAAAGGGGAAGGAAAAAAAAGTTCCATATAAATCCCTGAAAACTTAAAATCACCTTTACATAAAAACTTTATTACCATCTAATGAATGGTAATATTTTCCAATTTTTTTTTTAATGCAATCTAAATGCCAGTTATATTTATGCCCATTTGTTTGTGGTCTCAGGGAAGATATCTAGTTGAAAGCTAGTACAGCCAAAAATACTTTGTCCTCTACCACCGTGTGGGGCCAGTGCTTAGGAAAGGGCGAGAACACGCGGCAAAAGCTGGGACCACGGCATCCCATATCTCCCTTAGCTTTACTGATCATGGAATGGCACCATAAATTGTAGATATGAAAATTCTTATAGTATACTGCAAAAACCCATTTAAATCCAAAAGTGATTTTTAGTTCCCTGTTAATTTCAGACATTTACCAATCAAGGCAGGATGTGTTAATCAGTATGTTTTCAAAATATTAGTAAACACAGTTCAATCTTTCTCCAAAAAGAGATAATAAAAAAGAAATACACCTTTGCCAACACAGAAAAATAACCACAGAAGATATGGTATGGAGAGTCTGGCAATAGCTAGAATAATATTCTTATACCGACAATGTTATAACTCAGAAAAGATGCTTATAATTTTATTTTTTTAATAGCATAAAAAATGCAGTTCAAGAACATACAGTGACCAAAAGCCCTTTTAAAAACATTCATTAGCACCTGGCATATATTCATTAAGAAGTAAAAACGCTACTGAATGCATAGTTTTATATTAGCTTTGTGTGTTTTCAGGAGTAAAAAACAAAAAAAAAAACCTAACCCGAATTTCATTTCCACTCAAAAAAATAAATAGTCTACTATGAATGTGAAAGGAGAAAATTCTTCACATAAAATAGTGTTACAGTCTCAGCTAACATAAATCCAACAGATGAGTTATACCACTAACAGAAATTAAGGGTCCAATCTAGTATCTTAGAAAAAATAAATTCATAGCAAAAGAGGTCTTTCTGAACCCAGTCTCGAGCAAAGAATCACATTGCTTTATAATCAGTTTTGCATTTCAGTATTGTATAAATCAGGTGTATTTAACAAATATATCCCTGAGTGTGTTCTCATACTATCACTACCAGAGTCAAAATTTTCACATGCAAGGATTATTAACAGAAACCTTCATCTACAGAATACCTTATAACAAACTGCTTACTGAAGAAAGTCCAGCAAGTTCACTAGTGAGAAAAATAGTGGAGAGATATGTCCTGTTTTTCATTTTAATCTTGATTCATTTTGAAGAGTTCTGAAAACTCCATGCATTTGCAAAAAAAGATAAAATTACTATAAATTACAGTGGAAGATTAGTTTTGCTTTCTGATGCCAAAGCCTATTGGCTTTGGCAAGGTATGCCATATTTGCATATGCTGAACACTGTTTCAGTCATCTTTTACCATCAAATACTGTAGAGTATTGAAAAGAATTATTTTATGATGGCATCCAAAAAGTTATTTTATGATGGAATCCACAGGAACTATGCCAACCCATTTTTTTGACAAAGAAAATCTATTGATATTAAATGCACACTACTAGATTAGACCAAAACTACCACCCACATTCTGGGCCAATTCTTAATTTGTTCTCTGCTGGAGTCTTCATCTAAAGCTATTTGTCTGATATAACTGGACGCCTTTCAAATTTCTTCTTGCATCTTTTTAAACATGTGATGTTTGCCTGCATGCTTGTTCAGTAAGTATAATGACCATGTAGCTGGCTCTTGTATACTTTAAAGTCTGCTTTTGCTTTCCAAAACAATTTGCAACTTTTGTCTCTATTGAAAGTTTTTAGGAAATGAACATTCCACTACATAAGATCAATTATCATTAATTTTGTTCTCTTTTGCATTTGATTATTTTAATTTTTATTATCTTCAAAAAAACAGAAGATACAACTTCACACACATTCCCATTCTGAAATGTCCATTTTTTTCCTCCAGCAATGCTACTTTCAGTTAACAAGTGTAAATGAGATGAGCACACAAAGAATTGAGAAAAGTTGCTGCTGTGCTTAAGATATGTGAAAACTTTATAAAAGGCAATAAAGGTCCTGCCAAAGCAAAAGTATGAAAATCTGATAAATTCCTTTGCAATAAGTGAGAAAACTATCATATATATGTGTGAGTATATATATATATATATATGCACAAAGATCTTGCCTGTAGTTGCTTATTTCCATTGTTAATTACAAAACTTACTGTGGAAAGCAAGGAATGGTATCTAGCTCATAAAGATACTTAGTAACTGTTAAGTATTTAGCAAAGAACTCATCTCATTTTAAAATACATATTTCTATCATAGTTGTGTTATTTTGCTGCATTATATTTACTATGCAGAATTTTCTCCACAAGGGATCAGAGATATATATCAAAGCAAAATGATAACTGATCTATGTTATGACAGAGGTCCAAGATACATTATGAAAAAACCATTAGACCCTTTCAGTTCCAGGGGAAAATGACAACAATCAATTAAAAAAAAAAATCAAGAAAGATTACATCTAATCAAAGAAAGTAAATTCTAGTAGAAAGTCAACAGCCGATTCAAACCTGTTCACAGGTATTGTATTTTTGCTTTCTATAAACGTATAATCTCAATGCACCTCAAAACAAAAATAAAGCCACATATCCAGATATTTGTTATAAGCTCATTTATAACATGGTCATTAACGGTTGGATCAAACCTCAGTGAAACTTAAGGCCTCTGCAAGCACACAATACGATCTGGTGTAAGAACAGAATGATCATAAACTGCAGGATTTTAGCTATATGCTCTTCAGCCACTTCTATGAACCTGCACTGAAGATTTTCAAGATTTATTAACAACTAAACCGCATTATAAAATTCAACAGCCAGCTCACCACTGTTCAGTAGAGGAGTAACATTCATATTCCCTTTTTGAAACTATGGTAGGTCACCAACATAAAACAAAGTCAAAGCTAAGGCCACTGAAAAATATTAATTAACTATGATTCAGGAAGGTAACACACAGTTGTAAGTAGATTAATCTAAAATAGCTAAAACATTATTATCCTCAGCTGTCCACACTGTCCGTCTTCAAGCTTAGTGCTACTCCATCAGGGACAACTGAGGAACAAGGAGTGTAAACCGTAACAATTTAGTTGTTAATCTAGCATATAATTATGAACTGAAGTTGGCAGTAGTTTGCATTAACATACATAAACTGTGCCAAATTCAGCTGTTCCTGCTGTCTACAGTAGCATCTGAATTTACCCGTTTCTTCTCTCAGGTTGATAACCTTCCTGTTCTGGACTTTTTCTTTTCCTGATTATCCAACAGGTTATCCAGTAGTTTAATCAAAGTGTAAAGCATACATAAGAAGTGTTTCATTTTGTATCTTTTTGACATTAATATTTGTCTATTGGCGTTATTTTGTTGAAACAGGAATAAGTGAAACATTTGCCAAGATTCAACGTTCTGTAAATCATGGAAGAATACGATACCAAGGAGGATTCAAAATTATTTTTTGATTTGTTAGGGTACAAAAATGTTAGAAAATCCTGTGACATTTTTGCAAACATCTTTCAAATACTAGAGGCCAGACTTACATAAAAAGTCAATTCATTACTTACATTTTGCTAGTCTTTGTCCATGAACTGAAAAAATGGTTTATCACAATTCCATCCCCATCTTTACTATTGCAGTCCTTACCCTCTAACAGCAATCCCCAATAAAGGAACAGGTGGGATCATGATTAGACTTGAAAAGCAGCACCTGTAAAGAATGAATATCTGCTGCTGCTCTAGAGAGTCCACAATTTCAATTTAAACTCAGCAATTTGGAAATAAATCCATTTTTTGTTTTTCATTGGAATCAAACTAGCAACAAAGGAAGACAGCTCCTGTAAGACAGTCCCTGGAGTTCCTCTATATCTTCATAATCATGCTGACAATTTTTAATCATTCCCCTCATTCCACTGTCCTGTGTGACTATCACTCATCTTTTATTTCTATCCCAGAGAAAAACCTACCACCCCTCAATTATTCAATTATAAGCTAAGCCACTCAAAAGTATTAGAAAAAAATTATTACAGAATATCTCAACACTCTCCGTAGTTTATTTCACAGTAGCAGCAGCAAAACTTCTAGGCTCGAGAATATAAACAAAAAAGGTAAAAATTATCTTGCAACAACTCAGAAAAATATTAATCCTTTCTAATTTGACTGGCTTTAGCTGAAGTCAATCCATGCTTTCTAAACAACTGAAATGCTCTTTTTGTTAACTATTATTTATTAGATAGATTTTTTGTTTCCGAACCTTTTCCTCATCAGAAAAGGCTCCTATTTTAGAACTGTGTTCAGACGACTATTCATTCATCTGGTTCTTTAAAGCAGTTGGCTTATTTCTTGAGGAAGACACTTAACAGGCTAGTAGACATTTTGAGACTAGGAGCTGTAGCATTTCACTTTGGTTCAGTATTATTACCTTCTCTAGCAATTTCATGAAGCCACTAGGATAGATGATAGACACTGTCCTACTTTTATGTTATTCTTTTATTTTACACCTTGCAGTTAAGTTCTGGATTCACGCCTTTTAACTAATTCCTCCTTCACACAGGTCTAAGAGACAACAAAGTACACCTCAGTTAACACTGTACCAAGTAAAATCCATTTCTTTTCAAAATAGCTCTTTAGAGAAGTTTTGAATAAGGAAACAAACATTGCAGCATCTCTCAAATGCCAAGAGACAGTACAAACTGCAGAAAAAAAATACAGAACCAGAGGCCTCCAAAAACACACAAGCCTATTAGGTAACTGTACCAAAAGTGTAGCATGCCATACCTTGTTAATCTTAATGCTCAGAGGCCAAGGTTGTGAGGGTGCAGAAGGGCAGACTGCTTTCTAAGGATGGGGAGCCAAGTGCGATAACATGGCTGGCAGCCGCCAGCCAGAGCCCTGTCGCACAGTACCTTTGCTTGCAGGGAGCAGAGCAGAGATGACAGCAGGTTTAACCACGAGCTCAGATCCTCTAACAAGTTCTTGGCGATGAGGCAGTGCCCCAGTCAAGCCAGGAAGTCAGTCCATGAGCTGGGGTCTGACCCAAGAGTGCCCACAGCTGGGCCAGGGTGGGGATGCCCCAGCTGAGGCAGGTTAGGGCAATTAAGGCCTACCAGGGCAATCAAAGCCTAACAAGGGCTCCCTTATTTCCTGAAGGTATACGCATAGGAGCACGTCACAAATCAAAACCCAATTTTAATTTCATTTTAAGGTGAACTGGCAATTAATACATAATCTATATAAAGTCTCCTCATAAAATACAATCACGTAACTGGCAATCTGCTCCAGCTGAAGTTTTTCATTTGTTTCCATCTGCAGCACACAAAGAAAACGATTGCAGTAACCCACTCTGGGAAGGACAAGATTAGAGATCAAAATACACAATCTTTTTCTAAAGCAGATAAAAGAAAAATAATATTCTGTGGTCATGTCACAGCACTGAAAGCCAGGTGAAGATAAGCAGTACTAAGAAATTACAAAGTGAGCCAGAAAATAGAAGCTGGAAAAGGGATAAATATTAGCCCCAGTATTAAATTAATTGACTATTCCCCCAACCCACAAATAATATCTAGCTTGCACAGAATCAATTTACTTTCCTTCAAAGACCAATCTCAGCCAAATTTCTTAATAAAAAAAAAAACAAACCACAAGAGAAGGAGAAGAGGAAAATCAATAAAACCAAAATGAGCCTACTTAAAAACAAGCAGTATGAAATATTTTTTTCCTTGAATAATTCAAAATTGGAACTCCCTGCTTTAAAACTTAAGTGAAACCAAGAAATAAGGACAGTTCAAAAAATAATTCGACATTTTAAAGAATGAGACTATCTATCTCCATAATTACATCATGTTTTTCCTCTATCTTAAAAAGGAGTGAAGCTTGTATTACAAGGTATAGGTCAACAACTAATGAACAAGATGAAGGATAAATGTTTTTAGAGAGACTCAGGCAGCCATTTGCAAAAGGAGCAAAAGAGAAATTGCAAGCCTCTTAACCTTTGCTGTTTTAGCTCAGAATTAATCTGGTAGGAGATAAGAGGCCTATAATCCTTTTATGGGTTTTATCAGAAATAATAAGCCAACAAATTTATAAAATGCATATCCAAACCACTGTATACTAAGCTTATTAAAGATGAAACAATAAAAGGAAAGATCATAACTGAAATATCCTGTAGCAGATGCTTAGAGAAAGAATATAAGAAACAGGGCAAGTAAAGAACAACCCTTTCCGTGTTCTTCCCTACCAGATACAATCCCTAGTTTTCACAACTCCTGTGCTAGAAGTTGCATTTGGAAAATTATTTTCAGCTTCTCCCAGTGGACCTATCTTCCATAAGGGCTACATATAATCCTTTTTTGAACCCATTTATAATTTGGCTTCTGCAATGCCCAGTGCAGAGACTTCCATAATTTATTTACACACTGTATGAAAAAAAAGATTTGTTTTTCCTTAATCTTCCACATGACAAATTTATTGAGGTAGAGATTAGCTCTTAAACAGAACATAGTTTAAATGGCACAAGTGCTCAGGATGAGAATACTTAGGAATAATCAATACTACCTATGCCAAAAGAATAATTGAATTGCAGTAGTTTGCCTAAAGACAAAGACAAAGAGATGAGACAACATTATAGCATTCATCAAGAAAATAAAAGGCTGTTGAAAAGAGGAATGGAATGATCTGTTCTCCATGTCCACAGTGAATAAGCAATAGCTTTATACTGTAGTAAGGAAGCTCAAATCTGGATGTTAGGGGACAAAAACCTATCCTAATAGCAAGGCTAATCAAAAGGACTGCTTGGGATAGTGCATAGTTTCTGTAATAGAAAACTGGATGAGAAACTCTCTGAAATGACATGGATTTGTTAATCTAGTTTTAGCAAAGAGAAGTGCATTAAATGACTTCTTGATGTCCCTTCCACTGTCGTACCATACAATCAGAAAGAAAGGAAGTCAACAGACATCTTAGTTCAGTGGTTTATTTCATTCCCTCCATTAGTCTTGTGTTCAGTTTCTGACTTTATTTATATTACTAGAAAATACTCGATTTTCTCTCCCACTCAGAAGAAAATACACAGCATTGTGATTACCTGAAATATAACAGAGTAACTAGATAGTGAAGGTGCACAGAATATATGATGGTGTTTACACTCAGTCATGTGACCACATCTGAGTTGCTCTTGCATTGGACAATTCCCAGGCACTGCAATAGCATCTGCTAGAAACCAGCTTTCTGTACTCTCTAAATTCAAAACACGGGTTAGAGAACAATAATCTAGCTTTTTGACAGATATTGTGTCTTTGCCTTCTGGACATCGTACTGGTCATGATAAAAACTATAGTTCACAGTGGGAGAAAAAAATCATGTAAAACTAAAGACCATCTAAAGACCATCTAATGCTTTTTTACATTAAGTTCAAGGAGTGGAAATGACTGGAACCGTGTATGTTTAGCACAATATGCAGTAAGAATGTAGCTTTTGGGTTTTAGCCTTTCTAGCCACATATATTGAAGAGAATAAGACAATTCCGTATAAAACAGAATTCAACTTAAATGGATACATATAGATAAAGTTATTTGCTCACAGTAGAAGAATGGCTTTAATCCAAATAGGTTGGTTTGGTTTTCATTTCTGCCTATATTTCAGGTCAAGGTACCTCAGAGGCCAAAATTCTTCACAGAGTTAGTTAACTGTAAATATATTAGCTTATCCTGTTGGTATAAATCAGGGATATAATGAAACATCAGCTACTATGTAAAGTGTTTGGCAGGAGAGTTCGTCTCATATTTACATGCAAACATCATCTTTGTGTGTGCTGATATACAATTGCACAAAGAATATTATTGACTTTATCACTGCAAAGCTACAGATAGAAGTATGCAGCAAATCTCATAATTTTGAAAATAAATGCTTTATATATTTTCCAAACTGTTAGTTTTTTTCCCAAATCTTCCAAACTTGGAAAATACATAAAACATTTATTATGAGAATCTTGTAAGAATTAGAATACAAGCCAAAAGACATATAATAATCTCATTCATAAACCTTTAAAGACTATATTCTGAAAACAGTTTTTCTTATCTTGCCACTGAAGAAAAGAGAAGGAGTACTGGAGGAAACACAGAAAACATTAAGCGTTCTTCTAATTTTAGCCCCATTTTTTGAAAATAAATGCTTTTGACTGGCTCTTATACAAAGACACTAGTCTTTATGATACTAAACTCATGTTGTATATCTGGCTATCCATTATAAAACAAACATTATTGCTCTCCTGTTTGGAATATTTAAAGAAGACAACACAGAATGTCCATATGAGATTTGTTCTTCAAAGGAATAAATGAGCAACCTGAGTAATTGTGCACAAACAGAAATAAGAGTCTGTAATCCACATTTTATTACACCGTGAGCTTCAAGACTATAACATTTTAATAACAAACAGGTTAGAATAATAACACCTTTGGTACTGGAACTTCAGCAAACTCTTTTATGTTAACTACCACCTATTATTACCCTGTTACTGAGGTAAGACATAGTTCAAAGTAGACTTGAAGGCACTGAAAGGCATTGGAGTTTGGACAAATTATATTCACAGCTACATGGAGATAATGTCAGGGTCATGAATTCCATCCTGGCAGCACAGATTATCTGGAAGGATGAATCTGGAATGAGAAGTAATTCTGCCATAAAAGCTAACCAGAGCACATGGTTTATACAGAGGCCCTAAGATAGTCTATCAATGACTGCGTCTATTTTCACGTACAGGGATCCACTCTCGAGAATACCATTGTTATCAACCATTGGTTTACATATGCTAAATTATTCTTATTTCTTCTTATATACCCTAAATTATTCTTATTTATGCTTCAGGATCCCCAGAACTAATCACAGTATCTGGTCATGGCCATATTAAGTATTATGAGGCACCAGGCACACAGGCTCTGTGTTTAAGCAGCTCCATATAGTCCACCTCGCAGCAGTGTCACACTCTAGTGGGCAAGTGAATGGCTTAAGTTATATTTGAATCTGTCTGAACTGGTCCCACAACAGGCAGTCAGTTGCCCTGGAAATACATTATGGCTCAGTGACAAAGCACATCTGACTGGCACAGAAAGAGGGAGGAATCAGTTTTAAAAGTACATCAAGAAAGCCCTAGCTTGCAATCAGAAGAGGTAAACTGGAACTTGAAAAGGAAATTCAGGCCAGTTCCCAAAGCTTCTTTATATTGCCTATGACAAAAGCAGTCCCACCTTCTCCCATCGTTAGCTCTCTCTTCTAGTAGCTGTGCTGCCACCTTCCTTGTGCCAGCAAAAGTATTTATGGGACGATTCCCACTCCTCCCCCCAATGACTTGCATCAGGGAACAAATCAAGTTTAAAGGCAGCCCAACAAAACCCACCCCTGGCCTTCCCTCTTCTCCCCATAAAAGCAGAGGCTGATTTAGTTCAGACAAAGTCCAGACTGGTTCTTCAGCACTACAACATTTGTGCTACCACAACAGGGAGACACAGAATTGGAAACGAGTGGCTGAGAGCAGGGAAGGACTGCTTCCTTCAGCAGCAGCCGTGTGGCAGTACCTGGGACATCATAGTCTTGTGGACAGGCTTTACTGATAAAAACCTCACAACTCCACTGCCAGCAAATATACCTTGTAGAAAGTTAAATCATGTAAACGAGAAATCATCATTCTGTACAGAAATAAAACAAAAAACCTTTGTACTTTTGCAAAGGTTCTGCAAAAATAGCAACTCTGAGGCAATTAATATCCATTCACTTTTCCAACGGCCTTAATATCTCCTTGTCTACAGCTATATGTTTATTCATTATATGTTACTTGGTTTGTTATTTTCCTTTATTCCATTTCCTATTTCAGCCTCCTCATTAATTTTTATGCACTTTTGTTTTAATTTGTATACTTTTCATCACTTCAATTTCCTAATATTTCAGCAGTTCAATTAGCTACTTCCATATCTTAATCACACTGAGACTCCTTATTCAGCTATAAATATAATTTTATTACCGCTGTTCTAATGACTAACTGTTATAATAACTATTTTATATAAAATAATTTCTCTTAAAACTTTCCCCATTTCCTTCAGTTGTCTGTAATTCATTCTATCTCTCATCATACTTTTTATTTTGTTCAGTAGGTCTTCTATCATCCTAAAATGTTTCCTGTACTAAAAACTAATTACCTGGGGAGAGGGTAAACTTTCACTTTGTTTCACCACAAACATAAAGATCAAACATTGAAACATTTCCTCCACATTTATCAGACTCTCCTAAAGTTGCTAAATGCAACCCGAAATTGAAGACAGATGCTACCTCCACATTAAAAGGCATACTCTTTCAATAAACATGAAAGTACAGCCCAGATAGACATTATGAATTTAGCACACAGCTCTGTTGTTGTGAATATCAACATCACCAATAAAAAACGTGTGTTAGTAATACATAAAACCATTACTTATGAACTGAGAAACCAGCACTATTCTAATCTTGAATTTCTGTAATAGCATATACTTGCAGTGAAATAGTTAATATTCACTTCCAGCTTCTAAAATCTCTATAATTTCAGGCAGGTCATTAACTTATGTAAGACCTGAGATGCTGATGCTTCCAACTATCAAATAAACCAGAATGAAAGTCTCCAAGTCAAAATGGATTGATCTGGTTCTGCTCAAACTATTATTTTTGTGTTCCAACTATTCACATTCTGTGAGCTACAAGATTTATCTGTGGTATAAAGGTACAGATGAGAGCAAGGTCTTCTGTAAGAAAAGCATACACGAATGCTTATGTCATGCTATACTGTATATAGAACTTTGATGCAATATGAAGCCAAATAGTGTTTTAGGACATTCTCATGATTCAAAATTAACCTTATTTTTTAAAAATTTCTCTTCAACTGCTTCACTTTTTAAATTTAATTTGTTTTTATGAAGAAAGAATTAAAAGCATTAAAGAAAGTATGAAGTTATGAATTTTTAATAGTCTGCATCTAAGCAGTGAAATTTACTTATAAAGCCCCACCATACTGAACTTCTTACAAAGAGGGTTAGGACTTTTTTGTGGGTTTTTTTTAGCTTGCTTCCTTCATTTCACAGTCCACTGGTTCTCTCTGGTGAGGTGGGCTGTAGTGGTACAGTATCACACTTTTACCAGTTTATGCTCTGCAACAAACTTAACCTAAGCTCTTCTGACTCTGCACTATTACAACCTACCACTAAGCTGTCTCTACTTGTAAAAACAAATCTTCCTTTACAAATACTTTTTTATTTCCTCTTATTATTTTGCTGGCTTTCACTTAAAGAATTCACAGAATACTGATATTCAGTAAGGATGTATTAGATATACCTATTTTTGTAGGGGGAAATATCTTTATGCTTCTTGGTACCCAAAATGGAGACCTAAATCATGTTACTATATAATACATTGCATTAATTTAAGACAAGCCAGGTGGACATTAGACTTACCATTTGATTTTATACTCAAAAGCATAAAATCTTTATAAACCAGATCTAATTGTAGTAATATCACTGTCAATTTCTACCAGCTGAACATGTGATTGTGTTTTACAAAATCTAAATTCAGTTGCTGACCCCAAAGAATACCAGAAAAATGGTTTTGTCAAGTGTATATGTTTCCTACAATCACATCTAGTTATTCATATCACAGATTTAAGATATGAATCAATAATGTAATGTTTTATATTTGATAATTTGTATAATAGATCACCTGCAGTTCTAGTAGCTTTGGAACAGTTACCTTTCAGTGGTAAATAAAGTAACTTTGTCAGCTGCTGAGATAGTTTGATTTAATTTCACAGAAATACACAAGCTCATGCTTGTTTACAGTATATTAATTGACGTATCTAATTACTACTGATGTCTACTTTTAAAAATCCTTTTCTACTTTCTACTGAAATATACCATTAAATATTTTAATTTAGAAATGAATAGTATACATGGTTTGCTACCGACTACCAAAAGATTTAGCACTGATGCCAAGATATAATACCTAGAAGTTGCTCAAATCTGTTTTTCTAAAACACTTTACTATTGTTCAGAAATGATAGTTATGCATTATTTTACAAATTCTTTCTTCACTTTGGCCTTCTTTTCCCCCGTCAGAAAGAAGTCTCCATCTCCTTTATTGGCTTTCAGGCTCAAGAAATAACCCAACATTTATTCAGTAGGAGCTCCTTTTATAATCTATGTAGTAGCCCAAAGTTAATTTTCTCCTCAAGTAACAGAAGCTGAACTTCAAACAGCTATTAACCTCTTAGAAGAAACAGAGGTGGAGAACATGTTTAACCAGTCTTACTAACCTTACCATCAAGGCAATCGTAAGTACTAATGTCCTAAACAATACGAAAGAAAATGAATTTTTTATCCAACATGAGAATGTTTTCAGCAGAAATTCCAGAAGCAACTACTATTTATACAATCAACGTGTGGTACTTCTGTCAAACTTATACATTTAACTGTCTTAAATACCAGGACTGCAAAACAGTCAAATCTCACAGACGTTACTATATATGTATCATTTTAAGTTCTCAAACCAGTATAATTCCTACCCCCAAAAAAACCCAAAACCAAAATAAAACAACCCTAATGAACCAAAAATTTCAGTCATGATCTTTAGACAGATTAAGGTCCAGCTCTGAGAAGTTGTTTTTTTTCCAATGCCCTACACCTTTTCTGAAATGCTATATATCATATTCATCACCAAGAAGCCCCCCAAAAATGAGTAAGTATACTGAAAATCAGTAACTTGCTGTCTCTCGGCCTTATTAGGAAACTTTACTGCCTTAACCTAACCTATTATCAGTACAATAACATTTTCCTTGATTTGATACCGTCCATTACTCTTGTATGTTTGGATAGGTCCATTTTTTTAAACAATACACAGTTCATTTTCTTCTTACTATCATTACTCTTCATGTGTTCTCTAGAGACTCATGGATATTTTTCTCATGTTTCAAATTCAAGTGGCTGGCAAGATGCTGTCAAAACCTGGATGTTTCAGTATTGTCTCAAAACTTTTTGAGACATAAAAATATCGTTTCTTCAAGCTATCTTGAACTGTGAAATATTACAAGACAAAATTTAAAATGTCTTGAGTGAAATGTTTGTTCTGTTCATCAATGCTTCTCTGTTTTAGTATGGTCTCTTCTATTTAAGAGTACAAAAGGTAAAATAGATGTCAGTTGAGAAGGACAGAAACCTCTAACAGAAGGTCAATAAAACCAAAGGATAGTAGAATATATAAAAATTTCACATTAGGTCACCCAATACAGCACCTGACCCAAGAGTCACCCAAATCTGTGCTCCAGTCGGCGTGTTTCCCTGTCATAAAGTGGGACTCACACTTTCCATATGACACTTCCAAGGTACAGCACTGATGCGGATAACTATTCATCCAACCATTTTTCGTTTCCATTAGTAGACTGATATTGATGTGTCAATCTCACTGACCCCGAGCTGGCTATCTGCAGAAATTCACATGCAGTAGGTCCACCACAGCCCAGATACATTGGACTCCTTGTACAAGAGCTGTGCAGTAACTCTTTCTGTGCACAGCAGTCATTTCTTTGAAGTTTCTGAAGTTCTAAATCTCTCCAAGAACAGCAGCTTTTGCACTGACTAGGATATCACAAGAAACACACACATTCTAAATGCTAGGATAAAAGACTATGTCCAGAAAAATGTGGATGTATGAAAGACCTAGGCGCAACTGTGAAAAAAAACTAAATAAACAACTCCAGAATGGCTAACTAATATGTTGTATTTCTTTTCTTCTTTTCCTGTAAGCTGTGAAAGTATTTATCCTCCAAATCCATCCCACTATGGACTTTCAACAGACATTCTAACAGTACTCATCAAAAACTTACTACTGATCGCTGTTTTCCCCATAAGAAATGAGTGTCTGTGCTTGTATTTTGTTCCCATTTCATGATTATAACTATGCAATAATTGGTTATACTTCACATCATACAAAAGATAGAAGAATTATAATTATTTTAAAAATGGAGTTAAAAGACACACTCCTCCCCTGCTTACAGAGTACCTTTGTCTCTCTGTACACCACCTTCCTCAGAGGATAATAAGATTTAGGAGTTGAAAGTATGCTTGTAATCTTAGGTCAACAGGAGTACAATATAAAACTGAAACAATGGAAATATATTACTATTGATTTAGGAATGAAACACTAACAATGCTGAGATATTTACTGAGAAAGGCAGTGAGCTGTTAGAAGGAATGAAAATAGATACAAGTTTGTTTCTCAACTTTCTCTGTTTCTAAAGGGAATGAACTTTATCTGTATCCTAAATCTGCTTCTCTATCAAACCCAAAGTATTTCACACATTTAGAATAATAAAAATTACAATAAAGATCATTCTACTCACAAAGTAGAACCTACAAAGCCATGGGAAGATATTTGTCCTATTCACAGAGTCCTTCAAGACTCTTCCCAAAGTCAACTCTTCAAGTCATACCATTAACCTTCTTTTCTATTACTCTTGCCATGGATTCCCCAAACAATATCCACTGTTTTAAGATAGCAAGCTTCTTGTGGCATGTTCTTCTAGGGGACTAAAGTTCTTTATCATCAGACTGTACTGCTGTGGAGCCTTGGAGGAGCTACCACGGGCTTGGGTGCCAGGCTCCAGACTGTAGGAATGATGCCTATTTGCAGTAAACAATCATAACAAATGATAGCAACAGAAAATAATCACAACAAACTTGTTACAGCAGTATCTTATTTCCAACTGCAAGGAGTCATTTCCTCCATGAGATTGTCTTCCAGTGTTTACAAGATAACAAAAAATAACTGTTCAGTGCTGGTTAGGTGGAAAGAAAAAGGTTATAGAAATTTCTAGGCCAAGCCTAGGTAAATATGACCCTTGTATTTCCACTACAGACATCTAGACACTTCCAGCTGTTGAAATTATTGCTAAATATATTTACAGTCTTTGTACAATAAAAAGCTTTATTACTTTTACTACAGGCAGAAGAAAAAAGCTTTAAATCTTTAGTTCTGAAGCAATATCTCCTGTCTTAAAAGCAATGAAGCCTTTCAAGGGAAAAAAAACCAGCACACTCTAAAAAAGGTGGTTTATGATGTTGTATCTTTGTTGCAATTTTGGTTCATATATTTTTATTAAGTGTAACCTTTATATGTAAATGGAATGATTATCTAACACAAAGTACTGTTTTCATAAAGTAAGAATAGGTTTTATGTCCTGAAAGATAAAGCAGCATAAACCAGTCAGGCAGCTCAGCATGTATTTGATGGCTGTGAAATGAACTATTTGATTTCCTGTTACAGCCTTAACACTCTGCACTGTACCATAGCCACCAAACCCATGCGATTAGGCAACTAACCTTTCATCAGGGAGTCAAGTAATAGAAAGCAAGTTCTGCATTCCTAATAGGTAAAATACCTCATTTAAAAAATCTAAGCTTGGAAATAACCCTTACATCATGAAATTTAGAGAGAGAAATGAAGATCATATTCTGAAAACCCAGAGAGAGATGAATGTACTTAGCACAAACGGAAGGCTTCTAGACCAAATGTGCTTAGTTTGTATGTAAAATATTTTTTTTTTTCTCTCCCTCCCCTTCAAGTACAGCAGGCCACATCCAGGAATAGAAAGGAAACTTTACACCTGCTTCCCACATCACTGGGCCGTGAGGCGGAACACAGAACTCTGCTCCTTGGCTGACAGACAGATCTAAGGATGCATCACAATCTTTCATGAATCAGGACATGAGATTTCCGCAATGGCAATGTGTCTGACAATGCCAGTGTTGATTCAAAGAAGGGCTTTACAGAATCAAGGGAAATAAAGGGAGTCAGATTTTATATTTTAATTTTGTGTACAGCTCTAAAGCTATGAAGATGACAACTGAAGCTTTTACTGAAGTATCACTTCAATCATTGAATCAACAGGTAGCATGAAAGTATTTTGAAGGAGAGGGGAGGACGATTTTTAAGATCCATTTTTCTAATAGTTCTCATAACAAAACAAAGCATGGCAAGCATGGCATAAGCCTTCCTCACTTAAACTTGAAAGCACGATAGATGCCACCAAATAATACTGTATGTCTGTCCTTTTCTGGACAAAAAACTGATCAATACTGGATTTACTGAGAGATGTATAGAAAACGATAAAATCACCTGACAAATCTAAAAAACTTGCATATCTTTATTTTTCACTAAAAAACCTCTTTGGATCAGGCACATACAGAAGGATAAAGTCTAATTCATTATGGTATCACATGGAAAGCTCATGGAAGTGACTCATTTTAACAGGAGTGAAAGTTGTTAAGAGCCAAAGAATTCAGTCTACTCCAATCCCAGCTGGCAAATTAAAACCGACACTGAACACCTTTTTGGGTAAGCAGCTGTCGTAACAACTTTTATTAATAAATTGACGAATAAAATTGTTTTGCTCCTAAGCAAGGTTTTTTATTCCTGAATCAACAACTCAAAAAAAGTGATTTTTTTTTTCCACAGAAAGTCTAGCTATTTGTTATATAAATCTGAATCCTCACAATTCATCTATTTGTTATCTCTTTATTGTCTTGTTAAGCAGGTGTACAGTACTGAGCACAATGACTCCTCATTAGATCCTGTAAATGCTACAACAACAGAAAAATAAAACTGCCACACAGTTTAAAAACAATCTACAGTTCAGTCCTTGCATTTTTTCTGTTTTTACATTTTGTGGTCTTGGGCATTCCTTTAATTTATCATCATGAGAGAATCTGTCAATAGAGAGAGTTATGAAAACAAGATAGGATTGGAGAAAAAAATATATATAGATTTTTTACCTTGGGTGATTAAATTCTCACTGACATTAACATATGACAACCTGTTAGAAAGATTTGTAAGTCTTTACAGTTTTATAAATAGCTTTATCTCTTCATTCCACATGAGGAAAAAGAGAAGTATTATTTATTGTACCTTTCTACCACCACAGCATGGAATATTTCAAAGACTTATTTTAAGTTTTGTGGAAGTCTCTTGATATTAAAGGACTGCAGATACAAGATGATGAAACCTTCTTTATATCTTCTGCCCCCCTGCTGTACATGTTGTTACACACTGTTTTGTAAAAGAACTAGCTCTAATCCACACAAAGGAATGCTTTCCTTTTATTGTCATGCAGTTGTAAAGCTAAAGCAAGCCATCATAATTTCATTAAATCATGCTGAATTACTTAGAAATGCTGAGAATGACTTGTAATATGTAATGTTTGCTCTACAAACAAACTGAATATTTATAATATTTAGTTTATACCATGTTATTTATTCTTTAAAAATGACATATTTGGTTTTGTTTTCTTAGTAGAGCATAAGGCAAATTATATTAATTAGGCTATTTACATGATTTCCTAACTTGGAGCAGTGAAAGTTGCCTTTAGCTAGCAAATAATTGGAATTACAATTGCTGGAGATATCACAAGTTTTTTAATTATATCAAGCTCCATCAAGCTCTGATAGGACATTAATAGTTACTTCCCTTCACTGCCAGAGTTTTTTCTCCCCACTAAGCCATTCCAGTGTACTCAAAGCCATAAAACAGAAATATATGACAAGAAACAGTAATCTTCCAATTTTATTCCCCAGACTTCAGGTTTACCGGTATATCCCTTTGGGAACATAATGACAGAGCTTGTCTTTCATAAGGACATTGGAAAAAGATTGTAGTCTAAAAGTTACTCTAAGATTTTGAATAAGCAACCAATTTTGTTAGAAATAAAAGTGAAGTATGAAAAATACAGAAAAGCTAATGTAGCACAAATGTATTTTAGCACTGTAGAACATTCTTGTCAACATGCATATTGTTTTTTCTTCACTTTTGGAAATAATAGGGGAGGAAGAATCTCATTAATTCAACATTTCATTTCTAAAACACAACAGTTTCTATGACAAGAAGAGAATTGTAAACTATCTCTGACACGGTGGGTGCAATCTAGGCTTATATCAGGCTTGATTTTAATTCAGTAAAAGGCATTACATACTTTTAATAAAGCTGTGAATACCCTTTCTTTTTTCCAGCAGTGTTACTCCAAGAACTTCAGACAAAAGGCTTAAGAACACTATAAAGTGCTTCAGAGGCAAAAACCAAACCTGGTTCCAAATGATTACCATAATGAAAGAAAGGGATACACAGACATTACTCATTCAAGCAAAATGCTCCATGATCTGAAAAGATTCACCTTTGTCTACCTACTTTAAGCATTTAGCTATTTCTACAGCAGATAGTAAGTGCATACAAAATTTAAGTGAAAAATAAGTATCTTACCCCACTGGACAGAAGAGGCAGAGCAGGACGTCAGTGTCACCATCCTTTCACTTATTGGAAAATGCCATAGGCTAAACACCTGTAGACTGCTGAAATATTTATCCATGTGGGCAGTTTTTAGGATTTTTTGCCTGTTTCTCATTGTTGGATTTTTTTCAAGTAATTCCAGCTCCTGAAATGACACAAACATGTAAGAGTTTCAGTTCGGCTGGAAGTGTATTTTGCTGAATTTTTTAGATTAAGTTTCTAGACAGCTCTAATAGCTGTGACAAAAATTGTAAAATGTAAGAGTTAAACACTAATCTGTAAGAGTTAAACACCAATGATCAAATACGAACACTTGAAAGTATTTCTTGTTTTAGAACATCATAATCCTGATTCCTTTAAAGAGTTGCAAATAGAAATGTCCCTTCCTAAAGCGTTATCTGCTAATTATCTGCTAATACATCTGCATCATCAAAAAATCCACAATTCATGACCTTCAGTGTTCATCATCTCCAATTTTATATTCCCGCCATCCATATATCCCATCAGAACCTTATTTTCTCACTTAAAACATCACACAATGCCCTACCTAGCCCCTATGGTTTGCACTGATCATAGATGAGGAGAGAGCATAGAAGAAATAATTGTGTTTTTTTAAAAAAGAGGTGCAGGGGCAGATATGTGGGTTAATTTTTGGTCAAAATGTTGGCTCTAGCAACACCAGAAAACAACATCCACTGTTGGACCTGAATGTCTATGAACAATCTTTTAAAACCACTAGATTATGATGAATACAGAGAAATACACTTATGCAGTTAGTACTGAATATTCAAAAGTTTTCTATTTCTCAGATGCCAGGAAGCTGTTTAAAGCCTGGCATTGGGCTGGACTAACTATTTCAGAAAATCCATGAAACACAAGAAAAATTGAGCAAAACTCCAGTAAACATTTTAAAGACTTCTGTTTGGTGAACTGAAAATTCAGTTAACCTTTCAGGAGTTACTGTGCCAAATTTGGAGATTAAATTCAATTATAGGGAGAAATAGGCATTTTTATTTCTGCTTCAAGTGCAAGTTCCAACACATTGTTGAAGATGAAGCTGTTTCCAAAGCCTCCATTATGGTTTTCAGGAGAAAATTAACTGCTGAAGTTTTCAGTATTTGTTGCCCGTTAATAATGTGAGTAGCTCATAAGGAGTTAACAAAACAGGGACCTACCTATGAGGTAGGTCAGCAATTAAGATAAGATACAAACCCAGGCATGTGAATGCACAGGAGCAAAACTCATTTTAGCCCTCTGAGCCCACAGTAAATCCATACCTGTCCATTTAGATACAATAATTCCCTTCTAAAGAGCAGAACTTCATTTTGAACAATATACTATAAAAATCTGAATGTTCTAAATAGACACTGTTCATGACTTCTCTTCCTTCTGCTGCAGTAACATCGATGTTCTTTTTTTGTCTTCGTCCTTTGACTTGCCTATTCTGTATCTGTCACTAACACCACATTAAGGAAAAGCTCTGCAAAGCAGTACAGAAACTAAAAGGAAGTTGTGGAAGACAAATGACAACATAATCTTAAACTAAAAAAAACACTGCTAAGGATGAGTGGAAATGGGCAATTCAGATTCTACTGCCCAAACAGTACAATGTGACAGATCTTTGAGACAGGTGACTTAGAGACATCGGTGTTCAAATGAGACACAGTTAAACATATATGCATGTGTATCTGTATGGCCGTAGCTCCAGCCAGCAGAATGAAGCACAGAGACATTGCCCGTGACAGACTCCAGACCCCAGCCACTGCTACTGTAAGACCATCCCTGGTGTGCTGTGAGTCCCTTCTCAACTTCTTATTGCCCAAAGTGCTAGGGGGGCAAAGCTGGTGAAAATATTTGCACTCATTTAGCCTCTCAAGTTTAATGCCTTTCACAGCACTTTGGGAGATGAAATAACTTGCCACAGGAGATCTGTCAAACCTCAGCCTTACGGTTGCTCCTCTCATTAACACCCCCCCAACATTCACTGGTGCCTCACTTCAAAGATTATTTAAGGCACACTGGCAACATATGCATGAGAGGAAGTTATTTTCTCTGGCTTACAAACGGGGGAGCTTACATACAAAAAGGCTGTAGCTTAAAATTTTAAAACACCTGTTGTCAGTGACTCATCTGGGTGCACTTTACACAGACTCCACACAAGCGTGCCGTGGTGACCAAGCTCCATGTCACCAGGCACCGCACTGCCTGCGCCTTGCTCGGCGCTGCCTGCACCCAGGCAGCACCCACCACAGGCATCAAAGGGGCTTTGAGTCTCACAGGCTGTATTTTACTGATACAGACATTCAAGCAGGGTGGCCCAATGAATAAAGCGAAGACCTACTAGATGAAACAAATGTAAAAGAGCTGAGCAGACACTGACCTCTGCCCCTCTGCCGGCACCAGGGGCTCCGGCCTTTCTCTCACCCAGCAGCCTTCAGTGGCTGCTGTGCCACAAAATCTGCCGGGCAGCCTCCCCCAGCTGCCCTGGGCACTCTCCTCCTTCCCACTACCCCTGAGGCTAGGCCCCGGCCACCAGCCAGCCCCTCTTCTTCAGGGCAGCGGCCCCTGCCCTGCCCCTGCCTGCAGGCGCTGCCTTCCAGAAGCTTCCAGCACCCATGGCAGGGAGCGGGGCCAACGCTGCCTCGGCCCTCAGGGCTGCAACAGTCAAGGGAGCCGGCCCACAGAAAGCAGCCGTCCCTCACGGTCATGGCAGCTTCTTCGCTGAGGGCAGGAGTGCTTCTCGCAGCTCTTGGTGCAGGGATTTGTGTTTAACCACGGAGCAGAAGTCGGGGATAGGAGTCGCATGGAGGTGGAGTCAGAGAGGTCTCAATTATCCTGATTTTGCCCTCAAAGTGATGGATATCAAAGGAAAGTCTTCACTTTCCTGTGGCAATTTGAAGATTTGTGCCTTTACTCTGAGCTCGAAGGGGGGAAAATGGGAATAAACTCTTGACCATTTGACTCCAGAAGGTCAATCAGTGGAGAGAGGAGACTTTTAACTCCAGGCAATTTGCTGTAGACACCAGCCATTTCTTATCATATTGAGTTAATCAGCAATTTCTTTGTTTTTAAGGATTACAGACACTGATTAAAACAAAGCTCTGCTCTTTTTCTGACAGTCTCGCTGCACAGCCATGAAAGCGTTACCACAGGAGTATTTTTGTGAAACAGCATCTTTCCACGAGTGCAACCTCATTTAAATATCAAGGGAAAAGCCCCAAATGTGTGCCCAGCTTTTCACAACATGCATGGAAGCATCTAATGCAGGGTATTTTAAAAGGGCTGAGCAAAGAAAAATGAGGCCTGCTTTCCTTGTTTCCAGCTCAAAACAGGATTATACAGTACTGCTTATGTCTTAATCAAGAGATTTTTTTTAAAGATATTTGAAATTATTGTATTATTTTATATTCTTCCCACTGGGAAATCAAAACTGACAATGATACACTTGTTCACCTATCTACACGTTTCATCCTCATTAGGTGAACTAAGCTGTATTCTATGCATTAGTCTTGCTGAAATTAGACTTTTGGGGAGCTCTGACCTTTGTTTCTCTTATCATTGGGAAGAAAATCAATGTGTTTTCTGCCTTCATGCAGGCATGCTTACATGCAAAGAAGTTAAGCACTGGGTATTCTGATGTAGTCATTCCACTATGAGATGAAAGACTTTTAAATTCAAGATACTACTAATTTTGATTAAAAAAAATATAAGTAAATAGATAAAGAAAAAAAAATTCAATAAACAATATACCTATTACAGGATCCCAGTGACCTAAACTCATAAAAGTTACCAAAAAACTCAGCATTTTTGTAAGTGTGACATTTCAGTTTGACAACTTTATCCTGAATAAGTTGACTTACAGTATGAAAAATTTTGAGCAACAGAGCAGTAAACATTTTGGACCCATTTCAATAAAAACACCATAAACAAACTAGAGGCAGAACTGAGCCCCAGATAAGGAGATCACCAAGAACTGTATTTGAATGATGCTAGCAAGAATAAGAAAGTGTTTCAGTAGGGGCATCTGTAAAAGAACAGCTTAGTAGCCAGTATATTGGCTAGACTTTAGGAGGAAAAAATTCAGTGTACCTGGAACCTTCCTGCTTTTACTAAAGAGTCTATATGCAACATGAAATAAGTCACCAAGTTCCTCTGTGTCCCAGGCCACATCTGGAAAACAAACACAGTACTTTACTACCACAACAAGAGGTTCTTAGGAAGGGCAGGGGTATTAAACGAATGGGGACAGATTTAGGAAGACAGAAGAATAAGGAATGGACATGCCAAAAGAGAAAAAGGCCAAACTCCAACTAGATGTCTTAAGCACAACAATTTATAATATGAGTAAGCAATAAAACAGAGGGGGAAGGAATATATTAATAGGGAGAGAAAGTTTATTTTGACGGGCATGTTCTTCTTGCTGTGAGAAGAAATAATCTGATTTGGTGAGAACTAGTCCTGCTATACTGTATTTTTTGCCCCTACTGTCAGGCTGATACTCCTTCACTGATATAATTAAAGAAGTGTCATAGAACCTACTTGCTTTCATACTGGGAGTAAGAAAGAACTGCTGATACAAGCTAACAGCTGGAAATATGTAAAATAAACTTAAGCTTAGCTACCGAAATCACAGATCCTTTTAAAGAAAAAAAAGCTGTCTGTAAATCAAAATTTAAACCCACATTACCATATAGCCCTAAACTAAAAGTTAGGAGGAATAATCAAGGCTGTATGTTATTTTAGGAAGGTAATGGATTAGAAAGATTCATTGTTTTAAATCAGTCATCAGCTAAAGGAGTGGCAATTCTTTAATAATGCCAGCATTGGTTTTGTAAGTGAATAGACCAGCAAAAAGCTGGCTGGGTGCACTAGTAATCTTCAAAGCTTGATTGCTTTTTCTGATAGCTTTAGAAAATTAGTGGATGAAAGCATGTGCAATATATCTGGTCTGAGTAAAACACTTGATGTAGTGTCTTACAAAATCTTTACTTGCAAAATTAATTCAAATTGGCTTGGACATGGAGTACTGTCGCTTGGATTTAAAAATGACTGGCTGAGTGCAAATAAAGGGTAATGAAAAATGGCAGTGTATCAAGTTGGTGGGAGGTGTCTGGTGGAGCTCTGCAGGGATCACTGTTTGGTCCTGTTTATTTAACATCTTCATTAACAATCTGGAAGAGGGAGTGAAACAGCATGTTAATTAAACTGACACATAATAATAAATCAGGAATTGCTTCTAATGCCAGCAGTAATACTTTATAAAAACACAGCATACTACCAAGGTTTCAAGAAAGGTTAAAAGTGTCAGTAACAAAGACTTAGCTGAGATGTTATAATTGCGTTCTACCTTTTAAATAAAATAGTCCAAAAGATACACTAAGTGGGAGTCAGAAGCCTACTAGCAATCTACTAATTTAGAGCATGATTGCACAGCATATATAAACTAAAGCACATTCTTTTTCCCCTAACATTCGGTGTGCGTTAGTGTCCTGGTTTCGGCTGGGATAGAGTTAATTTTCTTCCTAGTAGCTGGCATAGTGCTGTGTTTTGGATTTAGTATGAGAATAATGTTGATAACACACTGATGTTGTTGCTGAGTAGTGCTCACACCAGTCGAGGACTTTTCAGCTTCCCATGCTCTGCCAGGTGCACAAGAAGCTGGGAGAGGGCACAGCCAGGACAGCTGGCCCAGACTGGCCAGAGGGCTATTCCATACCGTATGACATCATGTCCAGTATGTAAACTGGGGGAAAGCTGGCTGGCATGCTCGGGAACTTGTTGGGCATCAGTCGGCAGGTGGTGAGCAATTGCATTGTGCATCACTTGGTTTTGGACATTCTTTTATCATTATCATTATTATTATTTCCCTTCCTTTTCTGTCCTATTAAACTGTCTTTCTCTCAACCCACAAATCTTTTTTTTTTTTTCTTCCCCCTGATTCTCTCCTCCCTCCCACTGGCTGTGTGGTGTTTAGTTGCCTGCTGGGTTAAACCACAACAATTAGATTCAGTGTTAAAGATTGAATCGGTTCAGTTCACTACTCTGATAGAGAACTAGTATTTGGGGAGAGGGTTGTGAAATCAGTTTTCAGTTTTTTCTACATGTGATTGCTAAATATAATGTAAAGGAGGAAACAGAGGGACAAGAGGAATCGGTGATAGGACTGCATCTTTTAGTATCACTACAGTTAAATTGGATTAGATATAACATAAACCACCCCTTTAAGTATAGTTTTATAGTTTCATATGGCAACCAAAATTCAGCATTTTAGAGTACTGTTTCCACAATGGAAAGATAGTAGTCTACTGTTACAACATGCTGGATTTACTTTAATTATAAGTAATTCTAAAAAACTCAAACAGATAAGTAAACATGAAGTTGTTCACTGAACAGTGATGAAGATTGACCAAAGACTACAATGAGTCACAGAAAAGAATATAGGCTGGAATGCCAGTAGTCAGTCAGACACCTATTTCTGTTTTACAAATATACGTAATATAAAGACAGACCTTAAATAATGGTGGTGGTATCTCTCTGGTTTGAATGATTTACAGCAGCTTTTCTAGGCTGGCTCTTGGGCTGCGGTACTGCACTGAATCATAAATGCAGACTCATTTTTAAAGGAGAGTTTGATGTTACTTCCTAAAAGGTAAGAAAACGGAAGAGAGCTTTTAAGGTCTCCTTTACCATACCCAGTTTAAATTGTCTTGGGAACTCGTGAAGTCCCCAGAAAACACAAGAGTAGTTCAAAGCTGTGAGAGTCTCACAGTCGTAAAGCAACTTCCTACATTAGCAGGAAAGGATTGTAAAACAATTAAGAAAGTAAAGTAAAGCTTTGCAGTCCCCACACTAAATGCTATGTCTTCTTGGCTTGCTGTTGTGCTTTCGGAGGGCAAAGCCCTAGAGTCAGACAGGAATAGATAGACAAGCAACTCCATCTGTCCAATGGAACTCCGCTCCAGAATGGAGCTCTGGTAGATTCCTTGTCTTCATTGAATTGAATCTGTCATGCTTTCTGTCTAAAATAAACATAAACCTATTAGGAGAACCAGATAACAGGACACACTGTTTCGATGTCACTTCACTAGGTAGGTAACTTTCTATTAATGAACTAGACACTGACCCATCATTCAGAGGTGTAAAATATGAATCGTCTGAAGCCAGTAGTTACACTGATGTAAATGAGAACAAAGAAACCCAATTTTTTTGCCAATATATAATAAAATATGATGTATATATAAAAGCTTTCAATGCACTTTAGCTGCAGTAGAGAGAGATTCTCTTGGCAGCTGCTATGTAATACCCCTAAGCCTCTCTTGCAAGGGTATGGTGAAAAACCACAAAAACATTAAAGGTTGTTTAGGTGTCAACTATTGTATTACACTTTTCCCAACTAATTTATTCTCCGTGGTCTTGACCTGAATGCTAGTATCCATTAATGGCACTAGTTTTGTTTAGTTTTATTTTTAAACCTCTCTTTTTAAGGATTTCTTTTTCCTTGCTGTTTGTTTTTGTTGGTTTGGTTTTTTGGTTTTTTTTTAGCTCCAGTAATTTGTGAAGCAGCTGCATTGGTCATGAACTACTTGCATTTTATTATACCTACAATGATTTTTAAACAGAAAGAATCTGCTCATGGGAACGCTAATCCTTCCATTATAGAAATAATTAAGCTCTTTTATTTGCAAGATGAAAATCTTTAGGGAACATATGAAAACTAGCAAAGAGCAATTTTTTTTTTTAAAGAGGAAAAATGATGATATAAACAGACCTGCTAGTGTCTATTAAACTGTGGCATATGGAAAGGCATACAAACACTTACATAAATCTTTCTCAGTAGCTCTTCCATTTGGCTCAGGAAAAAAGCAAATACTACAGAACTTTCTTTACAAAAATATGATGGCAAGCTCTCACAAGACCTTTTCTAAGTCTTCAATATTAATATGCTTCTGTTCTTTTATGGTACATATTAACCTAAATATTGTCATTCTATCTTTCTATTCTATAATTATCTATAGACTGTACTTGTTTACAAAACACACTCTTCCCCAGTTAAACAAAGCTACTTGCATTAGGTTTTTATTTACTTTCTTTAGTTTTTGTTGTAATGGTGCATTTTATATGTAGCAACTTATGTTACTAAGCCTCCTATATTATTTGGTTCTATATACTGCACTACATTTACACCTATAGGATCTAGACATTACCACTCAAATGTTTTTGAAAACTTACTGACATAAAAGTGCTGCCCAATCAGCAGATTTTGGCTCATAAGAGATAGAGAAATATGGGAATATTCCTTGACTGGTCATGCCTGGTGAGGATGCCACAGGGGGAAGGGAACAGCTGAGGTTCCTGAGTTGTGAGGGACGAGTATTTAGAGGACAAAAACCAGAAAACCATGAGAAAGCAGACTTCGGGGGTTTTTTGTGCTCACCAGACAAGTTGCTTTATGTGTGTCTGATTGGAGGCAGGTGGCAGTGTGCTGGTTTTATGTCACACCTGATGCAGCCCTGCTTTCCTGAAGAAGGCTAAATGCTTGCCTGCCGATGGGAAGTAGTGAATGAATTCCTTGTTTTGTTTTGCTTGCATATGCGGGTTTTGCTTTACCTATTAAATGGTCTTTATCTCAACCCACGAGTTTTCTCACTTTTACCCTTCTGATTCTCTCCTCCATCACACTCTGGAGGAGTCAGTGAGCGGCTGGGTGGTGCTTAGCTGCCTACCGGGGTTAAACGACAACAGGCAGGAAGGGAAGGAAAGGCTTGTTGGTTACCTAAATGGAGAGAAAAAATGAAGCAAGTCCAGGAAAGAGGAACAGGGAAGAGGAGAAGATGTCATTGATTAATAATATCATGACAAAAAGCTTTGACAAGATCCCTCACTAAAGGCTTCTAAATAAATTCAGTTGCTTGGGGGCCTAGGTCAGTTTTTACAGTGCAGAAGGGTTGTTCAGAGGGATCTGTACTGGATCCTACATTCAGAAATGAACTGGAAATAAAACGTTACTAAGTTCCAAAGTTTTCTGTTGTTTCTAATCTATTGATGTTAATAAAAATGAGATTTTATTGCAAGTTTGAGAAAGTGGCAATAAAATGGCAGATAAAATATGATGCTGATAGACATAAAAACAATGCACAATAAGAAAGAAATTCTCAATCTGCGTCTACAGTGTTGGGCTCTGACCAAGCTGTTACCACTTAGATATATGTTGCTGGAATTATGATAGATAATTCTGCAAAAACATCAGCTCAGTAGCAAGCACAAAGCAATTGAACGTTAACTGTTGTTGGGAAATGAATAGAGAACAAAACTGAAAACATTGTTTCAGCACAGAAATCCATTATATGCTTTTGAATCCTTAGTGCATTACAGGTCATTCATATAATAAAAATAAAACAGTAAAAGTAGTAGTAGTATAGAAAAGTAAAAATATGTGGAATACAGCTAAACTGACTAGGGTTTTTTTTTGGTGAGCAAAAAGACCACTAGGTTTTTATCAAGGCCTATAAAAGTCATGAGTGGCATGGAGTCAGTGAACAGGGAGTTACATTTCACCATCTTTTGGAATACAAGAATTAGAGGGCACCAACAAAACTAGCAACTGATGGGTTCAAAACAAGCAAAAAGAGGAAATTCTTAATATAGCACATAGCTCTTAATATAACACATAGTTTAACAATGAAACTTGTTCCTTCTAGATTCAGTGAATGCTAAGACAATGGGAGTATACTACTGATTAGAAGAGCATGTCAAATGAAAATCTACCAGCACTGTGAAACAGAGACCTTCCTTTGATAAAGACTGCTAGAAGGTGGTAGAGTGCCACAGTATACCACGTTGCTAGTAAATATATTTCTCCATATACTTGCTATTGGCCACTGGTTGGGGGCTAAACAGGCCTTTGTTCTCAGCTAGATACTGGGTTAGATAGCCCTTGTTCTTTTATTTCTGTTGTTTCTAATCTTACAGAAGATGGAGAGAGAATTTGCCTCTTTTGGGTTTGGATTTTTTTTTTTATAAATAGAATGTGATGTTAAATTCTTGTAATGAAATATTAATATTATATAGGGGTTTTTTTATATTTCCTTGTTATGTGCATACTTCACTAGTGAAGTATTTTAAACTGTTAAACACTTAAAATGCAAAAAGGAAAAAAAAATCTACTCAGTAAACAAGTACATCAGCGCTGGAAACTTTATGACAGTATTTTCTGGCAGCGCAGCTGATATTTTTTTCCTGTCCTGGTTAAAAAACATAAAGAGGCAAAGATTACTTAAAATAATATAAGTTCTTAAGAAAGCTCTACTTAATTTTGGGTTTACCTTTTTTCTGAATTAGAGCAATGGCAGAGTTCCAGATGTGAGGTTGCTGATCATGGCAGTTAATACACAATTCCGCTGTTATTCTCTTAAGAGTTTGTTTGTATTCTAACCTACAGAGCATTCAACATCTCATTTAACACATGCTTTTTAAATATAATTATTTTTTCTATGTATAAGTCAGACTTGTATTCAAATGTTGATTTGGTTGTTGGAAATCCAGTTAAACTTCAGCTTCCAACTGAGTTATGAACTGGGGAAAAATAGGATATGATTCTACAAATACTGACCTAACAGCTTTTAATCCTTCCACAGGAAGGATTCACCAGTTCTGCATTGCAGAGAATCAAGGCCTCCAGTCAACCTTAGGGATACAGGAATCTCAATCCCTCACCCAGTGCATGCAGAACAAGGATAAATTGTTTTTAATAAAGACTAAGAGCCTAGAAGAAACCTGAGGTTCACCACATGCAAGAGAATAGGGCCAGAAGTACTAAGAATCTGAAGTCACAGGTCCGCTATCCCATCTAAGGCAGATGTGCCTTCATCTGCGTAACAATAGAGCTGGTGTGGCTTTTGAGGTTTCCCTCTCCTTAGAGGTGTTTTTGTGGTTAGTTGGTTGGGCTATTTTTTTGGGTTTTTTTGGTTTTTTTTTTAATGACCATCATCATATGGATAATGAGCATCCTGATGAGCATATGGATGGTCTACAGCAAACCTGAAGTTATATCTAAAATGAATCTGTGGTGTGAAACTTAGAGGTAATTCCTCTTATAGCATACAACTATTTGTGATACTTGTCAGTTTGGGGAGAAGAGTTTTCTACAGTAAATGATAAGCAATCAGACAAGATCAATGCTTTTGTTGAGGAGTCACTTGCAGCAAGCTTTTCTGCGCTTTAACTGACTTCCAAGACACAAAGATGATTGTATCAGACTTAAAATCCAGATGAGACTTTCAAAGGGACAGCCATAGAAATGATAGCAGCTACTCTGTTGATTTCCATCATGAGCTAAACACTGTCTTGACTGTTATACAGAGTACTTCCTCAACCCTGACATAACTCAAGAAGAAGAAATAAAAAATCCTAGAACTCTTTCTATTCTTCTAATATTCAGTGATAGCCCTGTAGACATCCTAAGCAGTTCTCGAGAAGGATTTGCTGAGGAAATGACTGAATTCTAATACAGTCAGCATATGAGACAGGCTTTTACAAAACATCATTATCTTACCTGCCAGAATATTTAAACAATTCATGGCACGCTAATGCAATTTGTGCTGCTATATTCGGTGTTATCATATGTCGATCTGTGAAAGCAGCTACTGGTGATACCTGCAATGCCTTGGAGCAAATGTGCCTGAATGTGGAGCTTCCAAGGTACCATAAGAAGAAACTTCTATGTTTAATCTGATTAAAATATGTTCTAATAAACAGTGAATTCGAAGAAACTGACATAAAAAGATAGTCTAGTGTAAAACCAAAACCCATTAGCTTTAGGCAAAATTCAATATCAAGCAGTACCCAACAGGCAAGGGGTTGGCAATCTTAAATTTGCTGGATTAGCCTTTTTCTTAGAGTACCGCACTTCCTTTGAATACTCAGCCAAATATATATCTGACAGGCAAGAAGACACCTCTTCCAAATCCTTATGGACAATGCATACTTCAAAACCCTGTAGCTTTGTATTCTCCTGAAAGGACAATCTTAATTTTTCTGTAGCTCTTTTTTTTGTGGGGTGCAGATTCCCAAAGAAAAGCTGAATGCATCCTTCCTTCCTCACACCTAAAGAAAGATGGATTTGATTGAGAGGTTCAGGTGTTCAATTTATAGTGTCTATACATGCTACTCATCGGATGTACTAATGTCTGGCTTGTTGAAGTAATTGCTAGAAACAGTCAAAGTTTTATATAACCAAAACCTATTTTTAAAAAAGCCTATTGAAAAAAACTATTAAAAAAAAGTGTAAAGCTGAATAGAATGTCTCTCTGAATATTTACCTTTCCTTCCTTTCAGTCTCTGAAGCTGCACTTGAAATGTAGCAGTCATTTTGTATTCCTGCTGCTGAGGTCAGGCAGATTCTCCATGAAATTCGATATGATGCAAAACCAATTAGTAAGAGTGGCATATTATTTTTGTAATCACTAATACAGGCTACAACTGACTGTCAGATATGAAAGAGGATAGTAAGTTGTAGAGATAGATATATACAGTGGCTAAACAGGAAATAATGTAGTTGTATAAGAATTGAATTTGGTGCCTAGACTTTCTGGAATCACAGGCTCTAAAGCAGATATAATCCACTCACCCTTTTATCTGCCTGAATTTAATAGACTAAGTTTAGTATTATGCAGTTTACTGTGATACAAAATCATACCAGTGAGCTTTAAAAAAACCCCACAGGTATGCCACATGGATATCACAAGATCCTACTTGGTATATCCATTTGGTATTGAATATTTTACCATAATTTTTTTCTGCATTTCAAGGAATACTGCATGTTGTACCCGTTGCCAGTGTTGTGATGCTTATTTTCTCCTTAATTTCCAGTGTGTGTGGCACAAGCAAGTTGCTGCCATCCTTGCCATCCCATGTCATTCTTCTCGTACAGCCAACAAGAAGTTCCATGTGTCTTTCCTTTACATATTCTTAAAAATACATTTCTCTTCATGAGCATCCTTCAATCTTCCATCTTCATCTCCAAAAGCACGCTACTGGGTCCATTCTTAATATCTGTCCCAAATAATTTTTGGTAATTTGATCAAGGATGCTAGTTGATTTGAGAAAAATTTTATCCAAAGACTATAGCAGAAAAAAAAATCACTGTAATTGTGTCCAAATGCTGTGATAAAATCAGGTGCAGATAATGAAATACACAATACTGAAACTATTAGAAAAGTCTGCGCTGTTGTGACTTTCTATGTGAGGATCATTACGTGTGTCACATGAATGAATCCTCAAGTTTCTTTCCTGATTCTTAAAGAAAACTTGAGTTCTAAAGATTTTATAGGTATCTGCAGATTTTAAACACATGCCAATGTTTTCTTTCTGTTAGACAGCATTACATAAAGAAAAAGTAACTATTATTTAACCAGAAATAGAGGTGAAATTTTTGAATTGGACATAATATTGTGACAAGCATGTATTTCACCTTATTATGCACCACCCTTCTTGGTAAGCATTCATGAAATGTTAGTCAACAGAAATTAAATAGAGTTTCATCATATCATGAAGTGAAGTAAGATCTTTGTCAGGTAAACAGGTCATCACTGCATCTATTCTGCCTGGAGTGTTTTGCAGGGGAAAGTCTAAATACAGGATTTGGAAATGTCATAATTACAGGAGGAAGAGGTAAATAGAACGATGCACAGGGAGACCTTGCATGTCTGTTAAATAACTGCTGTTTATTTCTTTGTCTGTGTTACTGGTTAAGTAGCATCTGCTAAATGTGAAATTGAGAACTTGGGGCATAGTAATTAAAATTCTAAATGAAATGTGCACACACAAAGCAGTGCTTTATATTATGCTGCCTGTAGGCATGTAGACATGAACAGGAAGGAAAAAGGTGAGTTGATTTGGAATTCCCTGTCACTATGAAAAAAACTAGTTTGTTGCTGCGTAGGTGTTGCCTAATTGGGATTTTACTAGCTTCAAAACTTTGTAGAAAACCAAGAAGTTCCAGTAATGAACTAACATCCAGATGAGCCATTATACTTCTGCACTGAGAACCAGCACTCTCACTTAACTAGTCTTACCACACCCATGTAAACAGAAGACATAAATCTTTGATTTGAGGGCAAGAATAGGCATAAATCATTCTGGTCTAAGTGAATCAACTTTTGGGGGTTTTGTTGGTGTTCTTAGAAAAGAAAACATAACTGTTACATAGTTGCTGAAATACTGCTGGTAATGTGGGAATTTGCCTTAGTAAATAAACCTTGAGAAGTAGGCCTGCCATTAGATTTATTTATTTTAGGGTTTTGTTTTTGTTTTTTATATGGCAGCAGTGTAATATTTGTTGTCAGTTAAGCAGCTTCCCTCAGGAGAAGTCCACAGTCAGCAAAGCAATGAAGCACTTGTGTGCAGCTCTGAGTCAGACAGCAAGACCCAGACAGCAGACACACACATTCCCCGGTTGCTTGGTATCAGACAGTTCTATGCATTGCCAATGGCAATGCTTCCACCCACTGTGAATCAGCTGTTAGAAGTCCCTATGTTTCCCTCGTGCTGGAGGTAACTTTGGCACTCCAGTAGGTCTCTAAATCACTGTGTTGGCATCAAGGGCCCAGATTTTAAGCACTGTGCTCCCCCAAGATGGAGATGCCACAACAGTCTCTCCAGTACTGGGCTTTGTGACATAAGATTTCTTAAACGTTGTGAAAATCTGCAATGTCCTTAGAATTCACAAGAGAAAGTGAACGTAGAGTCCAACTCTTCCCATGTGCAGGGTCTAAATGGAAAGGAGAAGACAGAACTTAGACATAAAGAGCACACCGAGCATTGCTGTGGTCACGGTGGAATTTGTTATTCTCTGTACTTAATATGGTTTCAATGAAGAAAATGTCCCTGCCTAGATAGGATAAATATGTTGACTGCCATACAGAATCCATCTAGCACAGTGAAGTCAACAATATATACTCCATGAATGTTAATACTGAAAACACCCATACACAACAAGAACAGAGTGGCAGAGTGCTTCTCTGTGTAATCAGACCTCAGTATAGACCATTATGCAACAAAGACATCACAGAACTAACTATTTACCCTAGGACTGTTGTTTTTATTCTTACCATGTTACATGTTGGTTTTTGGTTTTGTTTTTTTTTTTTCACTTCTATGTCTCCTGTGCCTTTATGTAATAGATAATTACTTAAAAGCACCTTATATTCTTAAGTCTGAATAGAAAAAAAATAAGCAGTATAAAAGTGTACCATTGCCTCAAGTTTTTGTTCTCTTATAATTTGTTTGAATTGCCCCTGTGCTTTCCCACTTTTCAGAATTTATGGACTTGGCCTCACTGACTAGCTTTAAAGAATTTAGTACTTTATACGTTAATGTCCCTACATAAAAGAGATATGAAAGAAAATGATCTGCCAAAAATCAATATATATTCCATATATTAAATATCTAGAAAGATATTGAAAGTGGTATTGAATGGGGAAGTTACTTAAAAATGAAAAAAAACTTCTATAATAGCCAAGTACTAAATGAGCAAGGAGAAACTTAAACCTACATTAAGACTCACAGACAAAAGACAATGGGAGAGAAGCTTGAACTGTACTTGGTCAAATTACACATGTTGGATAAAAAAATCCTTTTATGGCTACCTTTGAGAACAGAAAATATCAGTAATACTAAAATACAATAAAATATTTCTAACTGTCCTGTCCCGGTTTCAGCTGGGATAGAGTTAATTTTCTTCCTAGTAGCTGGCATAGCGCTGTGTTTTGGATTTAGTATGAGAATAACGTTGATAGCACCCTGATGTTTTAGTTGTTTGTAAGTAGTGCTCACACCAGTCAAGGACTTTTCAGCTTCCCGTGCTCTGTCCGGTGCACAAGAAGCTGGGAGAGGGCACAGCCAGGACAGCTGGCCCAGACTGGCCAGAGGGCTATTCCATACCGTGTGGTCTCATGCCCAGCATAGAAACTGGGGGGAGCTGGCCAGGGGGCAGCAATTGCTGCTCAGGGACCGGCTGGGCATCAGTCGGCAGGTGGTGAGGAATTGCATTGTGCATCACTTGGTTTTGTATATTCTTTTTTAATTATTATTATTATTATTACTATTACTATTATTATTATTATTATTATTATTATTATTATTATTATTATTATTATTATTATTATTATTATTTTCCCTTACTTTTCTGTCCTATTAAACTGTCTTTATCTCAACCCATGTATCTTCCTTCCCCCCCCCAATTCTTTCCCCCATCCCACTGGGGAGGGGAGTGAGCAAATGGCTGTATGGTGTTTCGCTGCGTGCTGGGTTAAACCACAACATGTCCCCAAATTTTTTCTGAAGATCTCATCTCTGAAACTCATATCCTGCTGTAATATCTGAGTATTTAATTAGAAATTGTACTCTTAACATGGAATAAGGTACTATACTCTCAGTTGGACCTTTTAATAGGTAAAATGGGAGGATAAAACCATTTAGAATTATGAATCAGGTGTAAGAACAATGACAGAAATTAAAGTAAAAGAATTTTCATTAGAAGAGGGTTGAGTAATAAGTAGTATGAGGTTTTACCCCAACTAGCCTAGAGCCACCCAGTGTACAACAGTGTCTTTCCTACTCCAGAAAGTTTTTATTATGTTCCTTGCTTATAAATGTCAGATTAGCATGCATATCCTAACATTTAGATGAGCAATGCAATTTATCTTTTAACTTTTGTGCCCTGGAAACTCCCAAGATAATCTTTTTAAATTAATTGCAAGAATGAGAAGTTATTTCAGGAAACACACAGAAGACAGTATTTCCACACCACTTTGTGAAAGAAAGGTATTAAGGCACTTTCACAGTTCTAATCCATTGGTAAAATATTTAACCATATAAATAGTTAGAATTTTATAGAATAAAGATGCAGGTTCCTACTACAACTGTCTTCTCAAGAAAACCAGAAACTAAGTGGAATTCCTCTGTAATACAGCTGCTCTGAGAATTTGTGGAATCTGTCTGTGCAACCTTAAAAATTTTTGTCTTGCCATAAAAAGGTCTATCAGTATAACAATTTTAAGGATTATATATTGCTGTCATGGGCTTGTCTGAAAATTCTGGCATTGCTTCTTTTAGCTAAATACCTGTGTTGGAGTTACAATAGAAGTTCAGCCCAACTCTTGAATTTTTAAATGGTTGAGAGGTACTCTTACAAAAATGCATCTCTGACTGCCTTGCCTGCTCAGTAATTTGTGAGCTTCAGTTATTATTTTGGACTAAGAAATATTGTAGGCTACTTGGAAAAATTAATAATTTGATAAATAAGGAAGAGACAAACACACTTGCTAACCTTGATAAACATGAATAGTAAGAAAAATATTAGCAAATGAGAGCACAGGATTTTTTTCCCCTCTTGAAATTAGAAATTCAAATCTTTTTCTGGAAAAATTGTACATTTTGATTGATGATAATGCTTTTTCAACATAATTATGGCACACCCTCTTAAATAGCAATTAAACAATAAAAATCAGATTTAAAAGCAGATTCAAAGTGTGATTTAAATTGTTTTTAAGGGGAATTGCTAAGCTATTCAATTTCTGAGTCTGCATAAATTGTTGGTTTGTAATTGCAATCTCATTTACCTTTTTCTTACCTGAATGATAGACTGAAATATCTTTTAAATGTACTTAGCTGCCTTTTTATCAAAGTATGTGGAAAGTCGCTGTATTCATTCTCTGATATAACTCAAAATAGGAAGCTAAATTTTCAAAAATGATAGGTCTGATTCTTATTTTCTTTTTCCCCTCAAGCTTATTTTAATCAGTTTTAATATATTTGATTGATAGTATATCTGAGAATATAAAATAATATTAAGAAGGAAGTCAGTCTCTCAGTTTTTTTAAATAAGGAAATTTGTCTTCTGTAGGAGTAGCGAATATTTTAATTCTTATCAAGGAAATGACTTGGAGTGAAAAAAAAGCCAGGTAACTAAAAGCCTGAGGTTCAACAAAATTACTATGTTTGAAACATCCCCCAGATCAGAAAACTTTACTTTAATGCTATGATTATGGATTTAATGAAAAAAACATAATTAAACATATAGCTGAGTGTAATGTAGGAATCACACAGAGTTTCTGACTTAGCATTCCAGAGAACCAGAGAGATGCAAAGACTAGAGATACTACTCTTATTTATTCTAAAAATCTTTGGCAGTGAGAAAGGGCCACTTTTCTGTTTTCACCTGTGGACTAGAAGGCTGGTTCATTTTGTATGAGGGGATAAAGTTAGAGTTGAGTACGTGAAAATGTAACATTCACAAAATTTTTATTTGATAAACTCCTTAGTTTATCTTTCTATGGCAGAACGATAAGAAAAATTAACATAGTCCAGCAGAGTGCAGGTCAATGAATTCATTCTTGCAATAGGAAAATAAAAGAGAGTTTGTTCATAAAGTATATGCCTTCCCCAAGGCAAGTGGTAAGAATAGTAATAATAAATTCTTTGGTCTGTGAATTTCATTAGAAAAAGAAGGTTGCATTTATCTGAAGAGTACCTAGGGAAAAAGAAAGCATGAGGACTTTTATATTCATAGCAAATGAACAGGCGGACATCATGGCCAGAATAATAATATGCAAGAATAACTTGGACTTAAGATGAAGAACTTCCAGAAAGAAAGTTAATATTTGTATTAATAATGGAACAGTAAATTCAATTTCAGGGATTCTGAAGTAGCAATGAATTTAATGCTAAATTTAATAAGAGCAATATGCAAGAAAGAGGAAAAAATACAACTACAAATGGAAATATTAAAAACATTTTAGCCGCACAGTTCAAATTGGCAGACATTAGGTCACAGAGAAAAAGAAAGAGTCTATCCAATGAAAACATGTCTGCAGAAGTATGGGAATTCAGGTTCTTGTGACTTTCCGAACAAAAAACCTGTCTAGATATTCCCAACAGGAATACTTTCATGTCCTTCTATAGGAAGCTGTATTTGTAAATGCTAATTTTGAACAACTGGTTTGAACTGATCTTATTAAAATGACCAGGTTTTTAAAATAATAAAAAAATATATATTGAACATGAAAATAATTTTTGATCATTCAAAAATCTATTTATTAATATGCATTTAAAGTATTGCTACTGATATAGTCAGCAGTATCGATGTTCCATGACACATAATCTGTATCAGTGCACTAGATATGATACTTGTTGCTTAGAATGCTGAGTGCCACCCTACCAGACATGCATCCTTCTAAAGATGCATGTGAACTAACTTAGCTGCCCCGTGTAGCTCACATAGTAGCACCTCAAAGCATTAGTGGACTGCCTTATCCACAGTGCAAGTTTTGAGGATATGATACGGGGAAGATGCAAATTAAGCTTTTTAAAGTTTGCCTATTGTATGCAGCTGATCAATAATTTGTCTCGAAACTTTTTATATACTAGGCAAGTTTGAGCTCAGTTACAGACTCGTACACAAAGCTTCTGTGATATGTTCTATACCCTGTCTAAGTGTAGCTTGGCTATACAAGTAACGGAGGTTTTTTGTCCTAGATAGGTTCGTTTGTATAGTTCCCAACATGCAGCAGTAAAACGTTCAATAAAAGTTACTCTGGTCCTAAACATAGCAATGGAAGCTTATTATGTCTTATTGTTTATAAAAAAGAAAAAAAAAAAAGATAAATTAGTGTTATTTAGTGTACATTATGTTTACTGTGTTGCAACATTACCAGTATAATAACATTTTTGTGTTTAACAACTGAGAAAACCTGGTGACTGACACCTTAAAAGCTTGGAAAAGGTTCATTGTAGAAAATGGATTCATTTATATGACCTATAAGTTAAAAAAATTGTTGCTCTAACAATGCTCTTGTAATATCATCCTATAACACACATCACTGCTAAGTCATTACCATGCTTATATATTTTAAAGGCTTACAGTAATTCAATGAATTCAACCATAATATTAATGTAATTTATCAAGTGATTAAATTATATCTTAACAATTGGCTGTAAATGAAATATATTTTTTTCCTTGCACCAAAGTACATTTTACAGACTCTTGTTTAGAATATCCATACTCTAACCTGGTCTCAGGCCCATACTCAATCAAAATGTATTAATATAATCAAGGGGATTCTATTCAACTACCAAAATCTCATGATAAAAACGGAAACCGTAGACACAGTTATTTCTCCATAGTGAAACTTGAAAGATATTGACAAACGCTAGCTGAATTTGCATCCAGATACTCAGTTCTAAAAAGTATTAGAATTGTTTGGTCAAGGAATATAAATAGTATTATACTATTTATGTGACCAAAGAACAATAAGCAAAATCTCAATTCTATAGTTGAATCTCAATTTTATAGTAGAATGTATCTGTTTTCTATTCCACTTTTATCAAAATGGATCTGATTATTTACAAACATTATATAATTCCAATTTCATTTTCTAATTTTTTCCCTTACAGTAAAATTCTTCTTTAACATTACTTCAAGAAATAAGCACAAAGAAGAAGGGTGAGTAAATTCTATTTTTGTTACCAGAAGCTTTCTGGAAGAGTTTGATTTCAACAAACCAGGCTTTAGCATTTTGCACTGCATGTTCCCTCAGCAGTGCACCAGTAACGGAAGACATTTGCATTCCACCTGAAGGAAGAAGTTAGCACTTGAACTATCTTCAAAATATCTCTGAAATGCCTGCTATCCAAGAGGCAAAGTATATTCTAGGGTATGTGATGACATCTCCGGATCTAAAGTAATAGGAAAAAAAAAGAGCCAAAACAAATATATATTTTCTCATGTCCCTTGCTACATCCATTACTCCATAGGCAGAAATTCTGATTATTCTCTTATTCTGTACAGTCTTACTGACCCGCAAAAGCTTCATAGCCTATTAGTAGGTTCAGTGTTACTCAAGCATCTAAACTTTTACATATGTCAAATGCTGTGGAAAGACAGATGTGAAAATGTCTCTCTCTCGCTAAGGCAAACTTTGACATAACTTTTAAAGTAAATTGAAGCTACTACTGTCTTTTTACTACTTAGTCTGCTTAACCATATAAAGCAAACCAAGCTTGTCTTTAAACTACTTATTAGAAGAAAAGTGGTCTGAGGTATTAGGAAACAGAAGGGACCCTTTTATCTGCAAATATGTTATAAGAGAAAAAACAAAAGGGAAGGTCTGATTTGGCTTTACAGCTCTGATATTTTAAAAGGCTCTAGTTTTCATGTCTGGGAAGCACTTCCTTATCCTTTATTTGTGTTCATGCTATTAGAAGCTGATGCTGTCTAGGTCTTCATTTTCCAATTGGCCTCTCTTTTGACTCTGTCTTAAGGGCAGGGGGAAGCAAGGAGGTTATACTAAACTTCTTTAAACTTCCTTGTTATACTAGTCATTACTGTATCTTACTCGGTGATTCTGTTTTAAATGGAGCTTTCTAGCAAGGAGATTAATAGTACACGGTACTATATATAGTGCACTATAGTAGTACAGCAAACAATCTAATTGAAGTCAAACAAACAAAACACAAAGAAGGGTCAGAATCATTCAATTTCCAGTATATCAATCCTTTGTTGCTGTTTGAGAAATAAGACAATCCCAAGCCACAGCCTTCACAACAAAAACAATCCAAATCCTCAAAACCAAAGACAATTAATGACAGAAAACATTAGAAGAAGAATATAGTGTGATCCTTGTCTATATGAATACGAGGCTTCCTTTTTCTAAATATATGAAATTAGGATTTGAAATCCCACAAAATTGTAGAGATTGCGAAAAATAAATCCATTCAGTGAGATGTTTTTGTACATTTTGGTCAATTAGGTTTTGTCAGTACCAAAAAAAAATCAACATAAAAATAGAACTTTTGAAGCTGGAAAGATTTCAGAGCAGTATGTGTTGACTTACCAACTGCTTCTGTTATACAGCCAAACTTGACTGGGATCCACATTCTCTAAAGGAAGTTCTGAAAAAGGCAGCATAAGTTTAATGGTTTTCCTGTTTTTTCCCTCCTCTCACACACAAAGGAGGAAGATCAAATAATACATTTTAATAAGGACTGGAGTACCTCTTGATATAAGTTTATAACTTACAGCAATTGAAATAGTTCTGAGTAAAGGTATGCAGCGTTGCCTGATGGAAAATAGTGACAAAATTCCACTGCTCAGTTGACCTTTGTACTGCAGAAGATCTTCTCTAGATTTTCTTGTGTAGAAGATACACCTAAACTAATAGAATTGGGAGGACTTCTCATATGTAATGTTTTGACCCGACCTTGCAAAGCAGTTCAAGAAGCTAGCATATCTCTCTTCCTTAACTTTTGTATCATTAAAAAAAAAAACAAAATCAAATAAAACACCACAAACAAACCCAAAAATCTTAAGCCACTATTTGGTATTTGCAACTGTGTTATGTTGGGGAATTTCTGAGATGATACAGACAATGTAATGCAAATAATGACATGAAGGTGCACTAACATTTCAGCTGACATTTTCATGCATGATTTATACTTTGCCCACTAGTCAAATGATGGATCAGTCAAACTATCCTAGCCTGAGGCACAAAAAAGTAGAAAAGGTGTATATTCTCTGGCTTAGAGCTTTCCCTGGGGTGAATGAAAGTATTTTCTACATTCTTAACAAAAAGGGAAAAAAAAAAAAAAGGAGCTTATATAAAGACAGAATTTAAAAAAAAAAAATCAGTTGAAAGAGAAACTTTTTAATTTATGTAAATATTTTTGTAAACTTAGTGAAAGAATCATATTTAAAATAAAGGCACTAGAACTCAGAATTGAGGTAAACAGTTTTACCTCTAAACATGAACACTAGTCGGTTATGGTAGGATTGTTTAAATAGCATGTTTCTGATCTTGTTTGATTATTTTACAGGCTGTAAGGTATTGATTTGAAAATGGTAGAAAAAATAGCTTGTATTTGGTAGGGAAATATAGTGATTGAAGTCTGGCACCAAAAAACCTCAGTGTGACATGTTTAAGTTATGAAAAATAAAAAGGACTTTAAAAAAAAATAGGATGTAGAGGGAAAGATGGGAAAAGTCATATTAACACAAAACTTTCTTCTATTCCCTCTGGGAATAAAGTTTTCTAAACTTACATACTGCAAAACAGAAATCATGCCAAGTAAGGTCATTTACTTGGGTTAGAGGAGACAAATAGTTTTCATCTTAACAAGCATGCACATGTACTCCTATTTGCTGAATATCAAAGCACCCAGGAGAGAATGTCAGGAAGGGACAAAGATGATTGTCTCCCTTAAGAGTGCCTATAGTGAAAAGCCGTGCAAATTTCCGGTAAAAAGAAAAACTCTTTTGACTTGGTGAGGCTTCTAACAACATGCATCCAATCCAAAACTCAGACTTATTAAATCAAGAGAGTGGAAAATATTCACATCTATTGCTAGAAGGAATACTGTGAAGAGCTGTTCTGCACATCCAATGACTATCAAAGGCCCATGGAGAACAATTGATTGAACCAGAAACTTTTCCCCACTTAGATCAAAGCTAAAATCAGCAGCTAAAAAAAATAATAAAACAAACAAACAAAAACCCTAATGGAATGCACAACATACCAACAGAACTGCTAAAAGCATCAAATAAAAAAATCAATCCATTATCCACACAATCTCTAAGAGTCTGAATCCACAAAGCAAAGCATTAATATCATGCACTTTTTGGTGCAAAGATATGTTATGCTCTTCTGCTATAAAAGGCTTCTATGACATCTGCATAGGGGAGAATTCTGCAGTTCTGTCAAAAGCATGCATTGAAGTTAGAGTTTGCGTCTTATGAGCAAACAGGGAAAAGATCTTCATTACCAGTTGAGTTCATTTAGATTCATTTTTTATGTGAAGTAACTTTAATTAGAAAGAGTTTTCTTTAATGAATTTAAAGATCGACTATGCAGGAGCGAGATTGTTTTGGACTTATATCAAATGCAGATTTAGCTGCTTCCTCATATCTTTGGGGATTCTGAAATTTTAAACCAGTCTGAAATTTCTTTAGAAGTCTTTAAGTGTATTTTGGTAACATTATTAATAGAGTGTCTCTAATTACTGGGTGCTTTCAGTATAATTATGGAAATGTTCCTGGTACACAGTATTAATTTCTTCCAGTACTTATAAGTTTGTGCACTGATGTATAACACATTCTAATGCTATCCACAAATGCAACCAGAAGTGGGCAGAAAACATGTATGTTTTAGAGAGACAAAGAAGATGAGTGAAGAGGTTTAACTGCATGCTTTCTCCAGCTTAAGAAAACATCCAGTCTATGCAATCGCTGTGTTTATTTGCACAGTAGTCTCCATTAAACATTCCTAACCTTCCCAGTATCTGCTGTTGGAAGATGTGGCAAAGGTTCATCTATATTTAATGATAAGTAGAATCTAGCAGTAGTACAATACTGTACTAGATCCTGTAGAAATTTGGGAAATATGCTTTTATCAATTATGAATTTGATACAAATATAAATACCTGGTTTTAGGGTAGGCTTTCCCTCTAGCTCTTATCTAAAGCTTTTTCATTTCTTATTCCCAGAGGCAAAATAACATACCTGTGACACTTGGCATGTTTCTGAAAAAGCCACCATCAAATTACCTAAAGAAGTTGTTTACTTACGTCCCGAGTTTCAGCACTGAAAAAATTGTCAAGCTTGTGATTGTTTATTCTGTTTTAGGAAGAGAAGATTGAGTGGAAATGCACACCAGCCTTAATGAATAACTCAAATAAGACATCTGTCGTAAGCATCATGGGAGTTTTTACCCTTTCCATGCACAAAAGGAAAAAAATGGTTTTTTTATTTCAGATTAGAAAGAAAATAGAGAGGAGTAAGCACATTTCTATCAAAGGAAGCCATGTATTAGTCTCTATTACAACCACCAGAAATTGACTCTTGACCCTAATTTCTAGAGAAAGTAGAAAAAAGAAAGAAAGAAAAAAAAAAGAGGAAAAAAAATACTTTCTATTTCTCTGTATTTACATAGATAGATATGTCACCAATGAAGATTTTTAAATCCATAGTAAGCAACTGGGTAGAAAACAATGATCACTGGAATATCAACCATTCACTTGGATTGTGCAGATCCTAATATTCCAAACCAGTTGAGCAATTCTGCACATGCACTCATACTTGTTTATATTTGAGCAAACATGCAAGTACATGACTTCTGAGTCATACTAAATGTGAGACTATGACAGAATGATTTCATGAAGCGTTTTAAGGAAGAACCTGACTTTTCAGTAAGATGTATGACTACATTATTGCTCTCAAGATTATTATTAGATCTAAGCAAATACAACAAAAGAAGTTCTGCAATCAATTCTCTCCAGCAGTATTTACACAATTATAATGCTCAGTTTTCTTAAATATTTGGCTGAGCAACTTTTATAGAACAGTCACACGCTTAGAAATGACTGCATTACCATGACTTCGTAAGTTATCACCTATCAAACAAGATGCATTAATAAAGTATATAGATACTGAATAACAATTTCCAATCAAAATCCATTGATTTGAACCATCTTCATGGTGACTTAAACTAAGCATTTTACTTTGCAACCATAGGCAATGCAGTCTATTACAGTTACTATGGATAATCATTCACTAAAGTACAGGAACGTGGTAGCTTTACATTGCATGCTGATATGCCTGCTAGAATGAAATCATGTTGGAATATTAACATAGGGGGTTTTTATATAAAAGCTGGAAGTATTGCACAAGATATAGCTAGAGAAATAATACAAAAAGGAATGACTGGGAGCTGAGTCTGATGGACTCTTATTTCACCCTGTATACTGATATAATTGGTAAATAAACTATTCAGCTGGCACCTGAGAGCCTCTGCCCCATCAAAACATTCTAAGAAGGTTTTGTGCACTCAGTTAACATGCCTTTCTAATCAGCAGGGAGGTGGGGGGATAGATCAGACTGTTACAACTAATACTCTTTAGGCCGAATCTATACTATGGGGCAGAGCTCCTCCACTGTGCGCAGCAGAGCCTTAGTCCCTCAGTGCTCCCTGTCTGTGTGAAAACTCTAGGTCAGGAAGAGACTCATGTCCACCGTTCTGGCAGGCGAGCAGGAGGGAGCGGGGAAGTGCTCCAGCAGGTCCCCTGATGGGAATGACCAAAGGGCTGGGCATTGTGCGTGTTCACTGCAAGTGGACACTGATAGAATAAACACCCTCAAACCAGAACAGAGTGGCAATGCAGGCTGCCATAATAGCAGCTGAGAATTCTGAAAATAATAATAATAATAATTATTATTATTTTTCATAAACTCCAGAAAAGTAATTGATTTAATTAAAAAAAATATTTTGAAGATTTTTGTCAACTCTGCTTCACATGGTTTTATTGTTTTGAACTCTGATTTGCAGAGCTGACTTTTTTTTTTGTCCATATGTAGAGGCACAGCAGTACAGATTCCCCTCTGTTCTGAAAACAATCTGACATTTTACAGAACCACTTTTAGCCCAACCTCCAAATCAATTGTTATGATCTATAAAAACAAGAATACTTCCTTATCTTTGGAAGAGTTTAATTAGTAGGAAATGTTACATTTTAAAAAGATAATATATAATTAATAACTGCAGCAAAGGTGGACAAAGAAGAAAGAGACAGTAGTCTTTGTACGTCCTTAAAAGCATTTAGCACGCTATTTATCTAAAATTAACGATCAAATTGTGTAGAAATAAGTGGGAGAAAAGCTGAAATGATAGCGCTGACTGTATTTTTATTCTCTCATTCTCTCAATGAAAGATTGTTTCACTGGCTGTCTATGGCTTCTTGCTGTGTCTGAATTATTTTTGTCAATTAAGAGCTACTCTGTCATACCTAAGAAATAAGTTTGTCAGGAATTCTTTTCTTGCCATTCCTAAGTATGTTGACAAAGAACAAATTATTAATACATAAAAGATTTATAAATTTGAGATATCCTGTCCAGGGAAAGTATTTAGAGGGAAAAAAGCATGGAAGATGGATTGTTTTCCCTTTAATGAACATTTCAAAAGTTCAAAGATTCCAGAAAAGATTCTGTAGAACTACAAGATGCCTTTTGGGCTACCAACAAATGACAGAGACATATTCACAGTGAGGACAAGAAAACAAATATTATGTTGACTTCTCAGCCTTACTGTGACACATCCCTTGTATATAATTGTGGGACTACTTCATCAACAATTCTCTAATTTTTTAAGTAATTTGCTAGCAGAATAAATATGCAAGCAGAGTTTCTTCAGACTGTTTTGAACAAAGACCCTGAAGGTGTTTGTTCTCTGTATGAATTGACAGAATATAACCCAGAAAACAGAAATCAAACAGAAAAATTATGGTTAGGTCTGGCATTTGAAGTGGCATATTGGTTGTGCAGGCTTGAAAAGATCTCACTGTTGATCTAAGGATGATATAAGCTATGGGTAGATATAAGATACATATCATCTTGAAAGGAAGCCAAGTTGTACCTATATTACTTACAACTGAGTGAGGAATTTATGGAATTCCCCAAACGGCCAGTGGTTTTGGTTTTTTTTTTTTCATTATAAGACATGTGTGGACACTTCTGTATTAGGTATAGTGAAGATGTCAGCTTAGGAGTAGTATTCAGACTCTTAAAGACTGTCAATAGATAGTAGCTGGTGACTTTATTCCAAAGATATATTTGTTGGTAAGATGATTGATATAGATTTCAGAGTTTTCAGTGATAGGCTGAAAAACTGTAGCAATTTTATTTGTATTTTTGTTTCTTTGTTTTAAATAGAAGGTTTCATTGCCTCAGCCTGTCAACGAGGCAAGAAAAGTCATTTTAAAAAACCTCGGGGGAATGTTTAGAAAATTTACAACACAGTCAGCCTGAAATCATGCAATTAATTTGCTTCTGGTTCTTTATACATGCAAAGTCGAAGGCAAATGTAGCAAAACTTTGTGATTTGATAAGTTTGAAAACAAAAATTATTTGGATAATTTGTTGCCAGTTCTGATTAAGTCTGACTATTGCACTTTCAGGATGAAGACTAAAGATTTAAGAGAGGCATAAACACACAACTCTCACAACTCCATTAAAAAAAACAAAAACAAACAAACAAACAAAAAAATTCCAACCACCAGCTTTCACTCCACTCACAAAATTTACTGTTATCGATAACGTCAGCCTTTACGCTCCATTAGTATACTGCTTAAAGAGATTTATTTATTCTATAGAATGTTTAATATTTTGATCTAGATTTAGCAATTTAAGTTTCTCTCTAGTTTTTACAGACTGTGTCATAGCAAATGGACAAGTATGAAAACCCTAACACTCTCTCCAAGCATGTCTCTGCAATGGTGAGGACAAAATCAGTGCCAAAGACTGGGATCAAATGAAGCAGTAGTTTCTTGGTTAAGACTTCATCTCAGCCTCTCTCAGCACATGAGAATGGTGACACTGGCTGTAGTTCCCTATGATGTAAACAGGAGGAGGTAATGACAATCTATTTTAAGCATCACAATATTTTTTCACACCTTTTACAGACATTTGGGTTACTGGAAACTTAGTGTTCTTGGAGAATTCAGATTTTCCATTTCAGCAAACAAACAAAGCTACCACTTGAATTTAAGTCACAAGTAATATGAATTCAGTATTGTACCCTGAATTTTTCACAGAAGTGGCATTTTCAGATGTGGAAGTTGTTCATACTCCATTTCAGCAATACTGTGTTTATGGAAGGTTTGCTTTACTTATAATGAACTTACATGTTTTAAGATAAAAGTATGTTAACTCCCAGATTTTATTATTGAGAAAAATTTAAACTAAAATCTACTTTGGAATAATTAATGTAATCATTTAATGGCTAAATCCTACTGGTTTAACCTGAATAATTATTAGTCATTTAGTTTATGTACGGTTCTTTGAAAACACTTCTCAATAAGAGAATTCTAGAGAGAAGCTGGGGAGAGTTCGTTCTCTTTTTGAAATGTAACATTTTGTGCATATCTGATTTTGTTTCTATGTCTCCACTTTTGTATCATCTCACCTGCTTACTTTTATTTCTTTCATTTTATTTGCACCCTACCTTCCACATTCCTTTTTTCTTAAGTTTCCTAGGCTTTGCCCCAGCCCTTCCTTCACAGGTTTCATAAGAGTTCAACTGCAGGACAAAGCTGTACCATTCCTTAGTGCCTCCGTTAGCAGCAACATGCCCAGAGTGATAAGAAGATAGCAAAAAGTAGTTTCTTCAGGCTAAGCCAATCATTGTCAGAAGCATTTTGGCCTAAAGATCTATCATAATTTATCTACATTCTAATTCTAACCTATTATTAATAAATCATATTAATTTTTACAGCAAGGTCATTTTCACAGAAGCATTTCCCAACTCACATGAAACATGGCACTGTGATTCTCAGTCAGTACCACTATCTCTACATATATGAATTGTTGAATAAATCTCTTGGACTTTGGAAAGCTGCTTCCTCCCCTCACGCACAAACAAAGAAAATACTTTCAATACAGACAAAACAAGACAATGAAGTAAAAAAACAAAGAACAAACCACCCTCCAAGGATCTGATCAAGAACAAAGTGAGGTTAAGAGAATTTAAACTATTAACCTTTTCTTTCTGAAAGATTAATTTTTGAACTTGTTTTCTTAAAAGAGCCAGAAACATTGGTATTCCAGAGGCATCAAATCCAAGTAAGTATTTGGCGAGGCAAAGTGGAAATACTGTAATATATGTTAAAAAATTAAAAAGTGTTTATTATTTTTATATATGTATATATGAATATATAACTATGGGGGGAAAGTGGGGAACTTGAGGGGGGAAAGGGGGGGGGGGGGAGAGAGAGAGAGAGAGAGAGAGAGAGAGAGAGAGAGAGAGCGCGTGCACATAGGTAAATAATGGATTGACCAAAATCAGATTTAGCAAACAACAGTATTTTCCTTTTTCCCTGCTTCTTTGGTATTTTATTTAGTCCTTTATTTTAATTTCATTTGTTAGCCTAAAACTTCAGCAACATATCACCACATATAAGACAGAGGTCTGCTACTTTGGCCAATGCTGGATACCACAAGGACGTTTAAACCGCCAGTTCCAAACCCACATAAGCTTCATTCGAGCCATGATTTACTCTACCTGACATTCTTATGTTGATATACTGTTGATGCAATCCATAAATGCAATGCTAAATTTCATTTTTTTGAGTCTCCCTGTTCAGCTCAGTTCGTGAACAGCTCCAGTGTTCAACTTGCTGTATTTATATAAGATTTGATGCAGAGGAGGGAAACACTTTCATCTTTCAGGAAATACTATCAAAGTTTGCTGTGCTATAAATAAAAGATGGAAGATAAGAACATTAACTAGAGTTGCAAATTCCTTCTTGATACATCCCTCAAGACAGTTAATTTTACTTTGTCACCAAGCTAAATGAGTTCAAAACCTTAATCTAGTAGTTAAAAAAGCAGAATTATAAAAATGGATTTAGAATTCCAATTCAGTAACAAAATGTATGCAGAGTCAAACCTAAGATTTTAGCTAAAAGTCTTTGTTTTGTCTGCTTAGTCTTCTTTTCCCAGATTTTCTTATTTCTAGCCTTACTACAGCACCAGTATCTATTCAGCAGTTAATATTGATTTGAAAATTTCCTCAAAGATGCAACAAACTTTAATTGATTATTTAAAAGCAGATTCAGGTACTCAGAAGAAAGGTGTTACAGGAGACAAAAGCACATGAGAAATCCAACTTCCTTATGGTTTCATCAAACCGTTCAGGAAACGCACAGGTCTGATGTTTTCTTTAATTAACTTCAGTGAACTCAGTGGAGTTACAGAAGTAGAGATTTTTATCCCCCTTTGTCTAAGTGTCACTTCTTCGGTACTAACAGAGTACACTCACTTTTTAAGCCTAGTAACCTAAGTAAAATCTTTCACCAAAACTAAAAATTCCTAAAAAATGGAAATAAGTTCCTGTTGCTAGTGGGACCTGCACTTTTTCCCTTCATGTATGTCCTCTGAACGGAAAGCTTTAATAGAAATAGGTATTACTGAAATGAAACAGCCTTAGAATATCATTTTATACAGTTTATCTTTCCCATTACCTCCTTACTGTTGTAAAACTATCTGCAAATTCTCACAGGGGGTTTTTTTCACCTCAAATATTTTATCTGCTTTTGAATGGCAGCTGGGCCAAAAGCAGATCTGTTCAAGGTCTCAGTTGAGCATCTCCTCCCAGACTCTTAATTTAAATTTACTTTTTTTCACATTAAAATCCATATGATGTGGGTCACAGGAATGTTACAGAATGCTTCTACACACACAAAAGTATTTATGAGATCAGAATGTTTACTGCTCACCTTTTCGATGGAGTTATGAGAACTGTGTTCAGCAGGAATCCCATTGTTAAAGACGTGGTTGTACAAAAACACCTTTAGAGTTCTCCAATTGCAAAACAACTTTCAAAATACATCAGCAAAAATAGTCCCATTGGGAACACTGTTCTGATGGAGGATTGGCCAAACAATACAATGCTACCTTTTTCTTTTTTTCCCCTACACTCTTCCTGAACATGACTATGGGAATCTGCCTGATACTCATTCTACTTCTGTTTTTACACAGTTTATATAGAAAGAGAAGTAAAGATCTGGCATTCAGTTAAAATTCTACAATTAGAAGAAAGACAAAAATCACTTCTTGCTTTGCTCAATAGATTTTTATAGTATGCACACTACAGGAATAATGACATTAAAGCTTGCCTATATTGCCCAGCATTCCTCATTATAAAATCCTTCATAGTAGGGGTTTTTTTTGCCCACTTAAACTGAAATATTCAGTGGCAGTTTTCCACTTTGAGTTTGAGGGGAAATGTCTAGTCAAAGCAGTTAGTCTGTTACAGAATGAGTCTATTTCAATATTATTCCTGAATTAAAGAAACAAACAAACAACAACAACAAAACAACAACAACAACAAAAACTAAAAAAGAAACAAACAAACAAAACCCAACCAGAACCCCAAACTTCCTTCAGACTTCTTTTTAAGAATCTGTAGTTTGCTCATGCTTTGACAACAGATTTGTCTAGTACTGTCTTCACATCAATCCTGTCCTTTACATCATGTAGTGGAAATAATGGAAATCAACCAAAAAATGGACCAAGTTATAAATATTGTGAAAATGATTGGTTGTATTAATTCAGGAGAGTTTTGACAGACCTTTGCAATTAACAAGGAACAGACACCACACATGTAATTTCATTGAAGATGCGATTTTTGCTGGGCATTGTAGAGCCCAGAACTGCGTGGTAACTTCCCCTATATGCTAAAGACTTGTCCAGGTTGATGGTGCAACTAGTGACTGTAAACTTTCTCATTTATGTTCTCAACATTGCCCCACTGTTTGTCAGGGGTCATAAATAAGGAAGCTGCCTAATTTAAATGCTAAGTGAATGGAAAACAGAATAAGTAGATGGGAACAGTGTTCCTAGGGAGCTGGTAGGATCTCCAAGATGAAAAGAACACTCAGAAGAAAGAATGTTAGGAGATGCAGGTTGGGAGAATACATTATTTCTCAACTGCAATATTTGTCCAGTCTCAGAAATGTATGCCATTCTCCACTGGCAAAGCATATTCTTTTAGGATTGATCTAAATTGGGAATCACAACCTCCTATTCATAAAATCATAGAATCATTAAGGTTGGAAAAGACCCTTAAGATCATCGAGTCCAACCGTTAACCTATCACTGCCAAGTCCACCACTAAACCATGTCCTCAAGCACCACGTCTACCCATCTTTTACCTCCAGGGATGGAGACTCAACCCCTTCCCTGGGCAGCATGTGCCAGTGCCTGACAGCCCTTTCGGTGAAGAAGTTTTTCCTGATATCCAACTTAAACCTCCCCTGGCGCAGCTTGAGGCCGTTTCCTCTTGTTCCTATTGTAGATCATTTGCTCTGTTTAAGTGGCTGATGTGATTTATGCAGTTTCATAATTGCTCATAACTTACATAATGCCAATCTGAAAAAAACACATACACATAGATGGTATTAAAAATATTAAGTTTTCAAAACAGTTCTTTGGAACTGAAAAGTATTAAATTACAGCATCATATGCTTTTCTCCCCTCCCTCTTTGTATGAGTACTGTCTCCTTTTGTCATATATTCCATAAGGTAGACCTGCTCTAGGCAAGAATTACTTGTGCATTTTGTGTCTAAGATTTCCATTTCATTTATAGAACAAGTTGGAAGACAAACAGTAAGTGATGTAGGGTATTGGGGGGGGGAAAAACAACCACATGATTACAGCACTTGAGAATGGCTCAAACTGGATTCCGTGAGACTTACTTTAAGTAAAATTCTTCATAGGAAATCAGTAGCTCTCTGGTGTTGTTTTTTTCCCCAGGCTCTTGACTTTGTATTTTTGGTTTCTGTGAAAACTCAGAGCATTGATTTAAATACATAAAATCCAAGCTTCCTGAAATTAGCAAAACCTTTTGACCCCAATGTCTTTGTTTTTTACTTTCTTATCTGTGAAATGGAAATAGTACCCTTCCATACCACAGGAGCATTATGAAAGCACATAAATCAAATTAATCTTTGAAAAACACCTATACATTGTATTGTGGAGAACTATATAACAGGCAATGAAGTGATTAACAGTTCTTTCCTCAGATCAAAGTCCTAGTGGTATCCAGTAAGCCAATCCAATGAAGGTGCCAACAATTAACAATAAGGATTAAATGAAATATTGAACCTCTGTTCATTGGCTGAATTAAATTATCTTGGTGTACAAAACAAAGCACAGAGTTTATGTTAAAAATAGCGTGAGTTTGTGTAATTGCACTGTAGCAGAACCCACCCGCACAAGGAAGCTCAAACAAGGTTGTACTGGCAACATTAATTTTGCTATGTAATAACTTTTACGTGCTTGCCTTTGCCACCTTTAATTATATATTGCAATTTTTTTCTGGGCATATTTAATCCGAAATTACAATTACCTTCAGTAATCGCTCACCATTTTTTCTGGAATTTAAGCAGTGCTCAGTTGCTATTCAACAACGGTGATCTCAAATTTGTTTCATTTGTGTTCGCTCTCAGAACAAAACCAGCAGTATACAATTCTGGCTTAATTACCTAAAAGGCATTTGCACTGCAAATAGTTTCCTCTCTCCTCACATTTTTCTTCTGGTGGCACTGGACACGTGCACAGAGCAGTAGAAACAATTGATTAACGTGGCGATAGCTTCTAACGAGATATAATCAGGCAGAGGCACTGTAACAATGAGATACTGCCTTCCACCCAACAAACCCAATTTCATGCTGCACAAGAACAGGGAGCATGAAATAAAGCTGGGCATTTCTTTGGAAAATATGTAGTCCTGTATATTGCTGATAGAACAAGAGTGTTCTGTATCTGAACAGTAATGTTCTCATGAACATGCACATAACATTCTCACACAAAAGAACAGCACATGTTTCTAAATAAGCAAATCAAGTTCATGATGCATAACACCATTTAAATACTCACTATACCCTAGTTGTCCTGAATTTATTTGGGAAACTCAGATCATCTGTCACCTCACACTTACAGAGCACAATTTATTTTCCACAAAATTAAAGTAGGAAGGGAAAGAAAATGTGTCATTATGTTTCCAGTCCTTTAGTACCAGAACTACCTCAGTCTACTTCAGTGATTCTGAACTATTGAATAGATTTTATCAGCAGTACACGATGATGGAGTCCTATAGATCTGGTTTTCTGTATACCTCTCTGTAAAAATGCATCAATCGTATCGGCTTTAACCCTCAGCCTGCCTGCATCCTGTGCTAAGGAAGGGGAGATTTATAGGAATAATGTAGAAGAGACACTGAGCCAGCTGAGCATTTTGGGACTTCACAGTGTTGGACAGTTTGGAGTAGTTTTGTGTGCCTATTTGTTTTCCTCAGCATTTCAGTTAAAAAGTTTATCCTTAGACAAAATAAAATATGGATATAATTTTATTTTCTCTGAAAAGCAGAGAGATTTTAATCATAACATTATATAACGTTATGAAAGCATGGGAGTGATCTTTATTAATGTCCTAAAGTGCAGTCCATTCTTATTTAGCACATCACAGGGAAATTTTGCCACGTAGCATGTAACTTGCTGAGGAATAAAACCTTCCTTGATGTTACCACATCTATTCCATACAGTGTTCTGATAACATTTTTTCTCTAATTCATACAAATTATAAACTATCCACGCTAACTGAAACTGTATTTCACAATACCATAAATAGAGAAAGTGGTGGATGGTTTGATTAAGAGGCATTCAAATAGCTGTAGTCGTGATACTGAAGAAGATGGTTCGATGCACAGATCATGGGTACCAACAATATCAAATGCAGTAGGAGGCATGTGCTAGAGGCAAAACAAGCTGTTAAGTAGGAGACATTCCTGTTACCATGAGCATGTCCAAACATAGAAGCAGAGGGGTAGATCGTGTGTGACAAAAAAGAAAGCACAGATAAGATAGGGCAGCACTGTGGAAACTTTTGGAATACAAGGGATCTGTACAGGAGAAACCGGCTTCATACAAACCCAAATAGAGCAAAGCTTCTGGCATTTTAAACTTGAGACCAAGATGGAGGTAGCAATTGCACAGAGACCAGAAGATACACGAAAATGGACTGTTGCATATACCAGGCCACTAGAAAATTCTCATCTAGTTCATGAGGAACTGCTGGTGTAAATTTGGAACAATTTCAGTATAGTAGCAAAGTTGGAATTTGATCCTGCTTAGTCAGTAAGGCAATTTAAATATCCACCAATAAAGCAATAGGAGTAGAAATAAAATAGATTATAAAACTGGAAGGAAATGTCACATTAAAAAATAAAAAATCCCAATAATATCCTTGGGAGGGGTGCTATTTAAGTTACAGGGAACAGATGTATCCATAAAGGGGTTTTGTTTTGGTTTGGTTTTTTAATTATAAAGCATATAATTGCATGTTTCAGAAACTCCAAGAATAATTATTGCCATTTCACATCTTTGATACTTGCTGTTTTTTCAGTAGCTGAAATTTACTTATGTGCAAATTTTGGTTCACAGTAATCCTTATATCAACTTACCAATTTACTAATCTACTGTTGACCAAGAACCAGATGTTCCTACTTCGAATTATTCTGGACCCAACTCTCTCTGCTTCACCAAACAATTTAGTGTTTTATGCTCTGATGTATTTTGTTCTTTGATTAACATTAGGGCTTGGGGTATAGCTATAGCCAAGGAGTATAATAGTGAGAAAGATCAGAGCTTAACTGCAAAACTGAGAAATGCTAAAAACAGTTCTGTAATCTCACAGAAAGCTTTATAACATATGGCTTTCCTCACATGCTATGACAAGAGACACTGAGTCAACAGATATTGGCCTCTCCCTCTGCAACAGCAATTCTTTACCGTGAATAAGTCTAGTGTAAAAGTCTCTTCTCACCAGCAATTACATGCCATGCTTTTATTGACATCTCCTCCTCATCCTGGAAGTGGATGGAGTCACTCAGACTTCTTAGGGCTTTTGAACAGATAACAGGGGCCAAATTAGATATACACGTACGACTGCTTATGGTTTAATCCATCCATGGATAATTTGTGGACTTTCTATGAAAGGGAAGAGCCAGGGCTTGACAGCAGAAGGTGAGCTCTCATATAGACCTGAAAGAGACTAAAGGTGAAGCTAACAGCAACTACAATAGTGATTCATAGTCATAATATGGAAGGACAAAAGAAGATTAAGTTCTGCAGAACAAAATTGATGGATCTTAGATCTATAAAATGAAGAAATCCATATATACAATTTGAAGGTGGTTTGCTGTCACATACTTTAAGTAGTGTGGCTCGATGGTGCAAATTAGTTAAGTTAAAATCCGTGTCCTGAAAATGTCAGATTATATACACTATATACTCAGCAAATCTTGTCACTGTCTACTTTTCCTCCATCTGATGTAAAGCCTTAAAAATATGTATATGCTAAAATGCACAGACATCTTTTAAAGCCTACACAGAATTTTGCTGCCAAACAAGGGTCATAGAGTCTGGAAGGAAAACTTTGGCAGGTTTTCTTAATCTGTTTTGCTCTGTCTGTATCTACCAAATTCATTCACAAAGAAAGGACTAACATAGTATGTCTGAGTAACCCTTACTCTAAACATCTCCCCCGGAAAGAGATGCCTCAGAACTCCTTTTGAAATAGCAGGTTTAAGACACTTCATTTGGTTCTTTTTACAAATGATATGAGAACACAAGACAAACTATTTCTAATAAATATTATTCTGAAGAGATATTAAATATAATGAGCTGTTTATGAATTATTGTTTTTTTATCTCCCAGCTAATTTGAAATGTAGTGATTCTTTTCTACTTTCTTGTGAACAGCAGCAAAGAAAAGGAAAGACAAGCAACTAATACTCTGAGCAGGAAAACTCACAAAACTTGGCCTTTTGTGAGTCTACGTATCATGCTTGATTTATTAAGTTCCTTTACATCTCTACAACTCATCCCTTTACAATTCCTCAGTCTCCAGCTGCCTCATACTCTCTCTCTTTTTCCAAAACTCTCATCCCATTCCATGTATATTAACAATTTCTTTCTGGCCCACTGAGTGGCATATGCTATGTTTTAGTTTGCAGCTTGACGTACATTGTTAGCTGGTTGCTCCTTCTTGATTATTGGAGAAGCATTACCCTTAAATTAATTCTAATTCTCCAGTAATGTAAATCTACTTAGGCATATATTAAAATAGAATGAAAAGGAAGACATTTCTTGGTATGTGTTTTCCTGTATCCTTTTTTTTTTTTTTCATGATTCTCCACACTTCAAAATTGCTAAATAGAAAGTAACCTCCCCCCCACCCTTCCATCTAAAGGCTTCTTTCAAGCAAGTATTTGAATTTAACCTCAAATCCCTTCCACTGAGATACACTCTTGAGTCACACAAGTAGGGCTCAAGTATATGCTGAAAGGTAAGTGAAATGTGTTGCTCTTTAAGTTAGGATGACACTGTCAGTGCCTCCATGAGTTGATACTTTGGTCAGATAGTAAGAAATCTTGAAGCCTAGTAGAAGAAAAAATCATTCCTGAAATAAAAGTAGCGAGAGGTATTTGAAGTCTGCTGAAAATTTCCCATTGACTTCTATGTAGTTCAAGGTTTACAAATTCACATTGAGATGGTTTTTTTGGAGAGAATTATAGAGATAATATATTTTTCTTCTTGCTTATATTCTTGATAAGGTTTTTCAACTGAAGTTACAATCAAATCCAATAGACTAGCTAGCTTATAAAAGGCACTTATTTGATACATTCTCAGAACTATGAATTCTGACTGAATACCAGATGCTAAATCAGTAAAAATGCCTCTTTAATGATTGCCAATTGAACAAGAGATCTCTTCAAAGTGGTTTGAATCTCATCTGCAGACTGGCTGCTCATTCTGTTTGATACTAGCACTGTATTAGTAAAATTCACAGCAGTTTTCTATTTACTAAAATTCTAGCAGCGTTATATTGCTAGCTCCTGAACTCTATCAGCATTAACACCCACTTGTGCTATTAAACTTTAAGGATAGAACCATTATCTTGCTTTAAAGTCACTGAAAATTAAATAATACACAAACAAACAACATGTCATTTGAATACTGAAATAACATCTTAATATTTTCTTGCTGATGTGCAGAGCTAGCAGAACTTTGTTTTGGGTAAAAGCATTTTGGTATATTCAGGGAACACTGAAGAAGATGAACTAATTATCTTACAAGTGCTGTGGCACTGACTGAGGGCAACAGCAAAGTTTGGCAGGACAGAGAGGTGGAAATCTAATTTTTCCCAAATCTGCGACACACAAACTTTCCCATTCTACACAAGGGTGGTAAGCAGCTCAACAATGAGACGCAAGGCAGTCTCACCAGATTTGTGAGGTAAATCCATTACTCAGTCTTACCACTAGATTCAGACCATATGGCCATTAGTGCATAACCTAAACTAAGAAGCCAGCAACAGGCTGGAAATCTCACAGGCAGTCAGTATCAGAAGATGTCTCTTTCCTTTTTTGTTTCCCATGCCTACCTCATCTGCCCAGAGGTATTATAGCAGAACTAGTTGCATATGTGTACTCCAAAAATAAGTTTTGAAAGAGGCTTACTGCAGATAAACCAAAAAAGTAGCAAGGCCTCCTGTCCCTTACATCTGTTATCAATAAGTGTAAGAAAGACTCATCTACAGATCAATAAATGCTTTAAAAAAAAATAAGGTTCCAAAATGCTTATATGAAGACAGTTTTAGCACACATTTTATAAATGGGAAAACTGTAAGACATCATCTAACAACAGACATTATAAAATATATGCAATTATTGTTGAACATTTACCCTAAAGTGACTTTTCTAAAGCCATACAGTAAGTGAGAACTAAGAATAAAAAGAAACAGGAAATCCATCAGGCCAAAATAATCACATCAAAGAAAAATTTTAATATTACCCCCCAAAAATTGTAGGTTCTGACAAAAATACTTGGGAAGCATCAAACAAAAATAATTAATTTTGGTTCAAAAAGAAGTTTACTGGGAAAAAAAGAGAAAAAAAAAGTTTTAGAAATGCTCAAGCATCCAAATGATCTTCTTTTTTTTTTTTCCTCTTTTTTTTATTTTTTATATTAGAAAATTTAGGAAGTATTCTTCATTTTCTCTAACTGGTAGTGCCCACCAAAATAACTAGTAAGTGATATTTTAAAATTGTATAAACTAAATTTCAAAATTTGTGGTGGGAAGACATATACAGCATATTGCTGTGGAATTTAACTGTCATCTGTGAACAAATATTCAGCAAGTCATTTCTAAGTTATTTCCATCTACTCTGGAGAACTATGTCATAAGCTATCATTACCCATTTTACCATACTTAAGTGATAATGCCACAGTTCTCCATATCTGAAACTCACTTTCAAACTGCTCACTTCGAAGTAATGGAAGAGGAAAAAGAGCAATGTATTTTCTTTACCTGAACTGGCCAGAGGCACAGTGGGAAGTAGGCTTCATCCCCTCACAAGACTAGGTGCAGCTTTTATACACGTGGCTTACACAAAGAACTGTAGTATTCTATGATAGTCAGCACATGAAATTTTTTGTCCGTGAACTACAAAACAGTACCTGTACATCAATAGCTCACCATTAGCAACAGACACAACTGCTTAATCTTACCTTGAAATGAGGATATTTCGTTTTGGAGTCTCTGTAACTTGTGAAAGTCTTTATACTCAGCCTTTTAAGTAAATAAAAAAATAAAGACGCAGTAACAGAAAAATACCCTGAAAATATCTTTCGGTGCTTTGGTAATAACAGGTCTACAGTGAATTAACTGCATTTGTTCTATGTATTTAGCAGCTTCTAATTCAATCTATTTCAGTTTTCTCTGTTCTCTAAATGCAGATTGCTGGGTGGTGTAAAAGGGAGTTAATTAGCTATAAATACCAAACAGCACCCAAATAAAAAGGATCATTATGAACATACAGTGAACAGCTGTGCCATTTGATAAATTGGTTTTGTTTCTAACAGTGCTTCTATCCAAACATTTTCTAGATTGGAGAAGGCTTTTCTCTTTACAATACTGTCTTCCATGAAAACCAAATCTGTTCTATACATGCAAGGCCATGAAAGGCCAAAGAGGAAATTAGCTATATTTTTCTAAAGCAAGAATAAAGTTTGTATTAGATTGCATTAAAAATAATTTATTCACTAACAACAGCAAAAGTAGTACTATAATTAAAAGGGTTAGTGTAGGAAGTGATCATTAGATTGTGATAGGGACTAAAAATGTTGCCAGATGCCTTTTTACTTATTATTATCACAATTTTTAAAATATGACTTTATTTACCTCACTCATTAAATTTAGAGCTATTGAAAAATTTTAGATCAATGACTGCAGAGTATAAGACTATCATACTTCCTCTGTTGAAATGTTGTAATCTTGAATTGGAAGAGACTGTATGAAAAAGCAAATCTTCAGAATTAAGTTTTTCAGGAATATCACATACCAGTCTATCTTCTATTTTCAGAAGTGATTGATCATGTAGAAATCTGATGCTAACCTGAAATTAATAAAATACGAACTGTTCTATCAATAAAAAGTGAGAGCTTAAATCAACATAAAAGAACGTATCGGAGCTTTAATTTCCTATGCTCACTGATATCCTTGACTCCTAAAAGTTTCATCATGGATGTCTTACTAATGAGATCTAGCTTGCACTGCTGAAATTGCACCTCAAATCCAGTCATTACATAAGAAATGAAATAAACAGATTTCCAAATACACTGGAGTCATAGATCCAATTAACTGCCAGATGTTCTGAGTCATAATCACTCTGCCCATTTCAAATCCACCACCAATATCAAAACTTATTAAAGATTAGTTTCAATCCTATTTGATAAACTGCTTGAAGACTGGCTTTTTGTGGTTTAGGCATAAAACTATCTGGAATTGAATGGAATATTGCAGATTATCTCACCAAATAGGGACCAGATTTTCAAGTCTTTCAGCTACAGCTACTGGCCTGAACTATGAAACTGAGATGTCATATAGCCAAATTTCTATGACATGCAGTCACAATGTTTTCTGTCTTTGGTGCCAAATTGACTTTGTGCATCAGCAGAGTGAATTCTGGATAAAGGGTTGGTAACTTAATTTAAAGCTATAATTTCAGCACAGAATATAGTGATTTACCTGTATTATTCTGTTAATATGAGCAATTTGTTCATACTCACAGTGCAATCAACACATATCCATAATCATTGATATGCTAGGCAACACTTCTCTAATTTACAGAAAAAAAAAAAAAGAGATCCAGCAAGACTGTGATAGAAAGTTAAAACAAAATAAAAAGTCATCATATTCACTTGGACTTCAGATGTCATAACAGATCCTAAATTTGGGACTTATTCATATGGAAGTTTTCTATGTCTTTTGTACCAGACTGAGCATTTTCAAGTTATGGGAATTATTTTCAGACAAGGAAAGCCCTTGTTGCTGGATTTTTCTTAGCAAAACTTTGTATCAGACTTTTTAAAGTATCCTTAAGTTATATAATTACAAATGTACAAAATATAACCTCTTATACATTCTCCCTCTGGTATTTGTAGTAAGCATATATGTGAATATGATGACAGAATTTCAATGTAATAGAGATCTCACTTATTAGTAAAATGCATGAAGTATAAAGGAATTGTCATCTGCCTGTTTTAAAGGACACTTTTGACAATTTTTTCATTGACAGAGAAAAGATTTCATCATTCCATTAGTATTCACAGGATTTATCCAAACAATTCTCCCATGTGAGACAGAAGGAATCTACCCTTGAGAAAAGATATGGTAAAGGTTAATATCATCCATATGTGGGATTTTACTGTAATGCCCTTACAAAAACAAACTGTGGAGGTCAAACCAACCAACCAGGAACTGCAAAAACAATACCTTGATTTTTCCCTTCTAGCTATTTTCTTTCCTACAAAAAATTGCCATTCAGGTACTGGGGGAAAAAAAAAGAAAAAAAAAAAAAAAAACAAACCAAACATTTCAAGGAAGCATGTCAAACTTCAAACCCCCCAAACTGTAATACTGTAAAGGAAGACAAACACAGTGCAGCAATCCAGAGGATATTTTTAAGATGCTCTTTTGCCAATGATGCCCTCAAGATTCTCATAATGAAGACATTAATGTTAATCAACATTAACACTTTTCTAGAGGTCCCAACATGTACAAAATGCCTATGGAACCGAATAAACTATGATTACACTTATTAGTGAAATAATTTCAGATACAACTGAAAATATTGGTTGTGGTTTTAGAAGTGTGCTGTGAAGTTATCCCTTTCTTATACTGGTATTTGATTTTTGAAACCTAGCAGAGGAAAAAAAGAGATCTCTAATAAATGACCTTTCTCTTTCAAATGATCTGCAAAGCCTGAACCTGAAAATATTCAGGACACAGTATGAGGTGCACCTTTTAATTCAGATGTTTAATTACTCATTATATTATTACTCAATTTTCAGAATTGTAGACATGAAATGGAATCCTAAAAATTTTTAATCAAGCTGTAGCTCTTTGACTGATTTATGTATTATTGCACCACTAATGACAGGTCCAGGACTTAGAACTTTGCTGTCAATTTGATATGGAATGAGAATTGAATTTCAGCCTTTGAACCAAGCTGCATTGTATGCGCAGTGTTGACAGGGAACGTATGTAGATAGGACATAAGGAGTCACAAGGAACAACTGCCAAGTAGGTGGATATATTTTACTTTCTTGACCCCCAACTGCACTTTATTCTTTGGTATTTTGATAGCACAGTAAATTAGGCAGAAACTAAGCAAGAGAAAGTTTCGCCCCAGGCAAAACCAATCGGAAAGGTCAGAATACAAAGGAAAAACCAAAATTTTTCAGCCTTCCTAATCATAATTGTTAGAGGACCGAGGGACAACAAAGGGAAAAAGAAAACACGTCTGCTGATGAGGCACAGCATAAGAAAGCATAATGTTTTCTACATGACACTGATAGCAATGACATGAGCATTTACAACAAGTTTTCAGTCCAACCCACCCTCCTGCAAATAGTGTTATATCAAAGGTAATTCTTTATCTACTGGCATTTCAGTAGAAATATAAACCAATATATTTTAAATTGTAAAACTTAATGAGTACCAGCCATTTAGAATAGTTATCTTTAGTTAATTCTGAAAGAAAAACAGCACAGCCCCTGTGACCTTACTTATATCCCCTTTTTAAAATAAGAATAAGACTTTGTTGCTCAAAACAGTGGCTGGTTTGGGGATGAAGTGGGCATCTAAATGTCATGAATACACGGCTTCATGGGAGAATGAACTTGCAAATTAGTCTCAGCTTTTAGAAGTTAATTCCTCTTTCTTCATCTTCTAGATCCAAGACTATTAAACTCTGTAACATGCTACTTTTGCTACTTGTTATTTCAGTTACTTGAGCATGGCGTGAAATAAAAAGTTGTAAAGGAGCAGCATTACTACACCACAAAGTAATTTTTACTGAAATATGTATTTCTTAAGGCGTTCAGTGTCTTTCAGATTGTTTTTTGAAATTAAATTAAGAAAGATATTCAGTGCCTGGGAAAATGCTGGGGTTTGTGTTTACAAATAAAACCACAGTAAAAGTAATAGAGTGCGTGTTTGAAATAACAACAAAAAATGTACCATTGTGCTATCTGAAAGATCTTGATTCTGAACAGATAGGGAGACCAGTGAAAAACTTACACAAAAAGAACAAAGTCCTCAAAGAGAAACAAACATAAAGAACATGAACATCTGAAAATTCATGTTCATTCCGCAGCCTTTTCAGTACAAAAAGTAAGACAGAGTTTTATGGCGTTGCTTACTATCCTTTCTTCTTCCCAGTCTCTTTGTCTTTTTTTCTGGCTAGTTCAGTGATTAATTTGAATCCATTAGCTCATTATATGTTTTATGTTGCACCAACCATTTGCAAACTCTGCACAATCATGCTATGTTCTGTATCATTATAAAAATGTCTATACCATTATCAGTAAATTAACGGGAAATGGTATGTAAAGTATATAATAGATAAAGATGCATTTAGAAAATAAAGCAAGTACAAAAGTAGATTATTTGTATTTTATTGTATTTATTGTATTTGATTATTTGTATTTTATTGTATTTATTGTAGTTTATTATTTTATTAAAAGTAGATATTTGCTTACAAATTCCACCTCAAAGTGGAAGGTCCATCTTTCTATGAAAGTAAAGATAGATATATATCCTGTAAATGTGTAAATGTTCAGACATTACAGTAGTAAATGCATCAAGAAAAAAAACAAGGAAAATATAATTGATGTTGCCACTATTTGCCAGTTTGTACAGAGAGAGAATTTGGAGAATAATTTTTAGAAGTCTATTCCATTTACATTATTGTTCATTATTAGCAACTAAGAATGTTACATACAGTCTTTTCATTGACACAGATCAATGTTTTATTTAGTATTTTTTGTCATAATCATGTGCTACTTGTCTGATTTTCCAAATGTAAATTTAATAATGTGTCTAAATTTATTTCAACTAATATCTCTTTTCAAGTCTCCAGGCAGCATTGCAATTACAAAAATTAATGTAGTTAAATTAAATTTCACTATTATTAAAATAATCATTTCCACAAGAAACAAAAGATCTTGTCATTTGTCATCATGGACTCTGCAGCACATGCTTAGGCTGTACAGGTTCCAAATATATTTTTTTTCTTAAGTGACTGGACCACTGTACAGGCCAGGTACACAGATTCCATTACTTGGCTGGGACTGTGCTAAATATGTGTGTATCAGATGAAATGCAAATATATAGCTATTTTCAACATGGTATCTACAAAGTCACAGAAATGAGTTGTTGACACTTGCAGAGTACACACTGTTATCGAGCTCTGAAGCAGCGGAACAAGAGTGTTCCTGACTTGACAGAAGGAAAAACTGTTTCAGCGTGAGGACAGTCAAGCATTGGATCACGTTGCAGTGCAGTCCCCTTCCTGGCAGATTTTCAGGATGTGGCTTGGTAAAGCCCTAAGGAACCTAGTCTGATCTCATAGCTGATGCTGCTTTGAGCAGGAGGCAGGTCTCTTTGATTAGAGACCTCCTGAGATACCTTTCTACCCAGATTGTCCTGTGATTTTATGTCAAATGTGATTAAGATAGGTATCCTGGAAAATAATGCATATATTAAATTCTTGCATTCAGCAAATAAAAGTGATGTCTGAAGATGCAAGGAGAAATGGGAAAACCAGAAGGATTGAAATATAGACAATTTTTAAGTAGGGAAAACCCAAGACTGAAGCATGTAAGAATTATTAGATGACAGAAACTTAAATCTTTCACATCTCTGTATAAAACTCTGTATACATTTTATAAGTCTGACATTTACAAAGTGATAAAAACTGGAGGCAGTCTAAACTAAATTTATTCCTGCTAGGGGATTACATAAAGAAATGACAGATTCTGCCCCTCCCCACCCCCCCACCCCCCAAAAGGTAGATCTACTGGGTATGTATTTTTTCTACAGAAGAACTGAGGATGGGTTACATTGGCAATACAGGATTAGGTTGCAAAAATGAATGAACAAGTAGGTTCCTTTCTATTACTGGAATGATATAATGCTAGCCACTTTTAATATCACTCAGCAGCTCTGTGAAACAAAATGGATATAAATTTACAACATGACAGAAATTTACCTATTGATGGCAACGTGTATTCCTTTCTTTTGGGACTGTCACAAGAATGAGAAAAATTCAGATGTGTCTCAAAAGCCATTTAAGAGAAAATTTTCAAGTCCTTTTGGAAATGTAAACTATCTTTGAAATGCAATGTAATCTATTAGAAACGCATCTCTTCTTATGATAAAACAAATAAGGGGTGAATACAGGTTATCACATGAAGAGATGCTTTTATAGCCCTCTGAGCATGTGAGTAGTTTCTGCTGCAAATAGTTCCATTACCTCAATATATATGGATTACTAATGAACGAATAGTGCTGTACAAAATTAGATCTTATATAGTTTAAGAACTTCATTTGAATAATGATATATCAAGTGGGATGAACTGATCTCTCTATAAAATAACTGCCTATTTAATTAGCTGTGTTCTGAACATTTGGTGTACTTGTATTTTAGTTAAGATAATATACTGTGTAGAATCAAAATTATCTTTGTTTTAAATAACACACATGGACTAGAACATTCGTTGCTTATCTGTGGATCAGAGAGATATTTAGTAAACGAGTTCCTATGAAGTAAAGGCAAGAACTGACACTATTTCTTTCTTCCTTACTAACCTAATTCAAGAATATACCCAACATAATTCAGCACGCTGGGAAGAATCAGTGCAAGAGTTAGGGGATGCAGGACAAATAAGTTTGTCTACATAGCACTGACATCCTTATAGTCCTCTAGGATTAAGACAAGGCCAGAGTCCTGTATCTCTGTGAAATATAATTTTCCTCTACTACTAACACAATTTCTAAAATATTTCCAATCCAACCTACACTATACAAACCCCATGCACAATGTGGGACAATTATATGTATATCTAACTTTTAAAAGAACCAACGTTTCTTTTGGGGAATTATAAGACTTGTTCAAACTTTTTTTTTTTTTCAGGGGGTTCCTTCTGGCTTTTTTTTTTTTTAATATTAGTGCTAGTTTTACTAAAATAATTCTTCTCTGGCATTTTAATGAAAACCTTAAAGCTGGTGCTTGAGTAGTTTTGTGTTCCATGTAGAATATTCTGCAATTATTTAAAAAGAAATTTACAGTTTAAGAGAGAAATCTTATATATGTCAATGGCTCATAAAATAATGCTTTTAAGAAAAATTGGAAACCCACAGAACAAAAATAAGAGCATCCTCAAGTGAAATGAAAAAGCAATAAATTAAAACCTTTTTACAAGTCATTCTATTCATATTTTATTTCTTATTCAGTAAATCACCAAGTCATGGATTTTCACCTGTAAAATACTGCTGCAGGAAATTGCTCAATATGAATTATAAAGCGAACAGTTTAGTTAATTAAAAGTTTGACTAAGTAACAAGTTACTTAGACAACTAAATCCCAATTTCAAAATAATTTATCCACTTAGCCTGTCTCATGAAAAATTAATGGAAAAAAGACTCATGTAGACTTTAAATCACTTTTGCAAATATGGTTTGGTTCAGTTTAAATGTGTTTTTTAAGATTATGTCACCATATTCTGAACTGTTCCATGGCTAACGTCAAGGACAGCATGTGGCAACAGACAGCCTAATGACAGTAATTAATATTGGTGTATTGAGAATCTTGTTAAACCACAGCAGTACAGTCCCTCCATTTCTTGAATTATCTATATCATATAAAGTCTGAAAAAACAGTTTTTCTCCATCACAAAGAAAGAGTCACTTATTAGTGCAACGGTTATATAAAGCTTACTTATTAGAAAAATGGAAAAGTGTAAAGAAGTCTTTGCATTCAGATTTAAACATACTGTATGATAAAAAATAAATATTTTATTCTACCTCTTCCCTCTGGCAGAGATTTTGTATTGTATATAGTAAACTTTTGTATAGATTTCATGCTTAGTAATTTTGTAATATATGGACAGCCAACTTTTAGACAAAAAAAAATGGTGGGAAATCAAAACTTATAATTATAGACAGCAACTTAAACTGTTCAATAAACCAGAAAATCAGCGAGCAACAAAGGTCAAAGTTCACCTCAGAACCAAACTGTTTGTCTGAGATGTTGTAATGCTGGGGGTCTGATCAGTCAATGAATCTATATCTGCTCTACTGCTCCACTATAAGAAAGAAATTCTAAAAGTAGTCTAGAAATACAGATAATTATTTGCATTTTAGATACTTATCTAAGAATTGATAACCATACCTTAGTAAATAGAAAAGCAACTACCTTTGCAATTTTTAAGGAAAGTAAAATACAACTTCACTTCGAAACATCTATCTAATCTATAATTAATATTTTAGTTATAAATATCTGTCCTATAAAATAGAAAAGTGACCCACAAAAAAGATGTCTCCTCCCAAAAGCTTGTCTCTTTTTCAATCGCTATCAGATGATCAAATAAGACATATTACCTCTCCTTACAAATCTCGTCTCATCTATTTTTAAAGCTCTAGCCTGCCTTCAATTTAGAGCTTCTATATGTCTTAGAAGATGTCATCAAATAAATACTCATTTTAGTTCTCTACCATATCAATCAATTCACTGTTTTGATTAAAGCAACATTTGGCACATTTATGTTAATGATAAACCCTTTTTTCCCCAGACACTACTTACTGCTGCTTGCCACGAGAAGGGAAGGAGGATCACAGTTGGTAGCTCTGGGGAAGGGCTTGGGAAGGCAGAGGTCTAGTGAAGCTGGCTACCTGTCAGAGTAAGTGCAAGCCAGGATGAGTAGGGTGGCAGAGAGCATGACACAAAACCATTACAATACCGTAAGAATGTAAGCATGTCCATATCCCATGAATTTGCTATCAATCACACATGTTTAGAACCATGGTGCTACTGTCTCATTAAAACAGTGCCATCCGTTCTTCAAGAGGGCTTTTTGTTGCTGTTGCTATGGTCTACATTAGATTCACTCTGGACAGATTTTTTTTTGCTTGGCAAATTCTGTTAACTCTGGGACTTTCACTTGCATCTTGTAAGGATTCAGTCCCAGTGTGACAGAAATGTCAGAGGATTCTATGAGCCCTCCAGTAGCCCTCTCCCCTGTAGCTGTCCCAGCCTTAGGCTCATCAGCTTTTATTAAGTTTTTCACTTGTCTCCCTATCTGTTTGTATCCTAAGTAAGTGAGAATATGTATCTTCCAGTTCATTTTTATGCAATATATGACACACTCAAATTTTTGTAAAAAGAAGCATAATTGGCTTACTTCCCTTGATTTAACTGAAGACTGCAAAACAGTGCTTGGAGCCAGCTTCTTCCTTCTGGAAGGCATCCACTGCTTAGAATGAAATGCTGTGCAAGCCTTCACCAGTTGTTCTTCACACTTCCTGAAAGCTTCACTCTTCTATTTCTCACTCAAAGTATTTCTTAGTTTGTTATTCTGACAATGTGTGATGTTTCAGTTGGATTGCAGAATTATTCTGAAATAAAAAAGGTCCCAAACAGGAAGGCTCACTATTTCAGAATTACTACATAGCAGGAACAGGGACAAAGAGAGCAAATATTATTTAAAAACTGTAAGTGCTTATATTTGTATATGAGTATTTGTAAAATAGATATGAAGCCGAAAAAATTGTCATCTATACAGAACAATCTATACAGATTGAAACAAATTGGTTTTCTAAAATTAACTTTTCAAGAACTTTCATTATAACCTTACTGACTAAGTGTAGGGATTTTCTGAAATGTTAATAGGAAGGGTACTTGAAATTTGAATTACATTATTACAAAAACAGAAGGCAAAAACAGAAGCCAGAAAAATAGTGTAGAAAGATGAAAAAGACATAAAATTAAGCCAGAGGAAATAGCGAAACACTATAAACAATCTATAAAAATATGCAACGTATGTGTTTAATTCCTCCAGTAGGAGGAAGAATTTTTTTTTTGTGACATTCAGTGAAATCTAACATTTTCTTATGCAAAAAAAAAAAAAAAAAATGCTTAAACTGTTGAGTCATTCCATATCTGGGCAATGGTCCCATAAAAAAGAAATTATCTTTATGGTGTCTCTGTTTAACTCCTTTGTAACAACCTGGACTCTACCAGGATTCATAAAGGAGAGCTGTAAAATGAGGAAAAATGCAGCACGAATTAGCCTGCAAAACGAGAATTTACAGTAGTACGCATGACCTGGCGGCTGTGGTGTGAACGTACAGCTTACCTAACAGAGCCAACCTCAGAGAGTTTTGCATGCACCCAAAGATTAAATACAAAGAAGAAAATATCTATAAAATTTCCATGGAAATTTTAGGGTTTGTTTCTGGTTTTTTTTTTTTTTAATTAAAAATGTAAAATGAGTATAAAGAAAATACTTCAGCATAGGAAGTCTTTCACAGCAGGAAACACTTCTTATTTTGCAGGTCAACCTTAAAAACATGAAGAGTTCAATCATACTGAAACAGAACAGGAAAAACAATCACAGCAGATCTGCATTAACATTAAACAATACAAGATAAAATAAAAAACCCTCATAATGTCTCTCAAAAGAGTGACTCACTCCACCCTTTATGATGTCCTCTGTGCCAAGGCCACAAATACAATGAGACTCATATTCCATCCTTTGATTGTCTCCTGATCATTTAAAAGCTTGTTAATCTTATTATTTGTGAGAAAACAAACATCTACAATAGCTGGGTCTTTGCTTAAAAACTGTTTGATTTTCCTTGACCTAAGCTTAAGTTAATAAAGGTCTGCAAGGAATCATCAAAACAAGTTTCTGTGAATACTGGCATAAATTGGAATGAACTCTCCTTGTTTCAGGAATGTCCTAGATATAATAAAAGCATTTGTGCTACAATTGCATTGCACAAGAACATACATAATATCTCAGCCATATCTAACCAGTTAACCTTTATTTTTAACAGATGAAAGGCATTGGCATAAAAGCTGAATTTCTGCCACAGTTTTGTCTTTTAAAACATTCTGAAACTACAGGAAAGCACAGCAGAAAGTCCCTATCATCTCTCAGTCCCTAGAGATTACTATTGAGAAGAACAGCATTCTACACTCTGTGTTAGTTTTTCACTGTATTCTCTGATACGAATAGAAGTAAAACATGCATTTAAGTAGCTGATTAAAAGACATGATTACAAACAAGACATATTCTCCTTCGCCAAATTAGGCTCCAAACATAAATGTTAAAAAATATAGAGTCAGAAATAACTGAATATCCAAATGTACTACTAAAGTGATACAATTAATTAATATTACTTGTACAAAGCTATTTATTAAAATGTATTTATTTAAAATATTTAATCAGGAAATTACCATCAAGGTTAAGAGAATTACACTTAGCCTACAGCAACAACATGCTAACATTTCCAGCATCTAAAGGCTAATAATTTACATTAGGGATAAAACTAAGCACAGTGGATATTAGCGAGCAAGGAGCAACGTAGAAGTCACTGAAAAGGAAGAGTTTATTATGGATGTTAGGAGGAGAACTTTCTCATATGTGAAGAAAATAATGCAAAGGAAGAGTATACTTCATATCAGGGAGCAAAGGCACTATCGGGAAATGTCTCCAAAGCAATAGTTAAATACATGAAGATACAATGCAAAGCCTTCTGGCAAGTGCCAAATGGCACTGATGAGGAAGGTGAGACAGAATGCAATATTTTAACTAGGCATCTTGAACTTAATGAAGACTTCTATCTTGAAAAAGATAATGTCATCAATGAAGCCTTTTTCCTCAGGGCACATTCGTGTCCCCTCTGTGACACCCTACTGGCAAATCTCAGCATGCAAAGAAACACAGCAAGTCATTGGCAAACCAATAGAAAGGTTGGCAAGAGTTGGCAAGCCCTCCTAAAAGGTAAGTAATGTTCAGCCTGGCGTTTGCCTCAGTGCCTAGAGGATAAAGGCATGAGTTTCTGGGTCCTCTTCTGCAGTCTAGAGAAAGACTTCATACTCACACAGGTTAGGTACATCACGGTCGTTATGTTCCTGAATAACACAGCTTTTTGTTGTAATCATTTGCTTACTTATCAGTTTTGAGTAGATGAGAAAAAATTTAGTATAGGTATTCTTATATCAAGAGAAAAAAAAAATCAATATCCTTTTGCAAATTATTTCTTTTCAGACAAATCTTGCTTGCAATTGTCTGTACCTGGCCTTACAGGCATATCCTATATTACCCAGGAATTCCCTTCTAAGCTTTTTCATATGTTGTTCAACACTGTCACTGCTTACTCTGTAAATGACATTCTTCCCTTTCAAGTCACCATTAGGCCATTAAGAATAGGTACGTAAAGTATGTACTGTGCTATTAGACAAAACATGTTTTAAATAAAAGCAGGGGTAGGTTCTCATCAATATCCCAATATTCACCTTGCTTTTCTAGCTGATATCCTGTTGAACAATAACATTCTGCAATTTCAACTATATAGAATAGACTATGCTCTCTAGAAGTATAAAGGAGTGTACTGTCAGTGACTGCTGTTTTACATCATCTGCAATATCATTCAGTGACAATTCCTTCACATTGATATGAAAAAAGTTTCTATGGGCTAGCCATGCAAGGAAATAAATATATAAATGTAAACAAATTTTTTTTCAGAAATTTACAAAATATCAGCTTTGGCTCAGGAAATGCCTGACTAACTGATTACTGGGTGCTTGGAGAGTATTTACAGGGACCCCCGCTGGCTTGGTCCTGTACCCAGTTCCCCATGGATTCGTTACTGTCCACTGTAGTCTGCAGCCAGAGAGGGAGTGCTTATGGAGATAGACTTTCGGTCTGACACAGTATGGCTACTTTTCTGTTCAAATGTTAACAAACCCAGTAATGAGCAGTAGGATGAAAGCGATAAGGACAGTAAAGTAGTGAAACTCCCTTTGAAAGTGATAACTGGAATTACTATGCAGGAACTAAGATGATCATACTTTGTACAAAAATGTAAAACCATAATAAATTTTTAAGTCTTTGGTAAGAAATAGCTCAAATTCAATTGTATTTTCATACAATTCATATTTTGAAGTAATATTTTTTCAGACTGGAAATTTTAGACCATGAGGAGAGGGTGAAACTCGTACACAGGGGAAGAGAAAAAGGAATACATTTAGCATGTATTACCAAATGCAAGAATGTGATTGTAGATAACTGGTAATGAAGGAGTCTGAAGTCCTGTGAACAAAGTATTACTGTAAAAGGTCCATCAGTAAATTTGGACACACATAAGTAAAGCTTGAAACTGTTTCTGTTCGTTTGGCTACAGTCTCTTAGAACTGCAAGTATTTTGAAATCATGGCAAATTCAGAGTTCTCACTGAAGTCAGTAGGAGTGTTACAGTGGCTTAGAAACAAAGGATCAGCCTCCCTCTTCTCCAAACGCTTTTGCAAAACATACAAAATGCAATTCCACTAGAATATTCTCTATAAATACTTTCATTTTCATGCAAGCCAATAAATGTTTCTGATCCAAATATATTACGACGCCAGTCTCTAAGGTTTGCACTTTACTTTTCAACTAACATACAAATTTACAATTTTCTGAATACAGTTTACAGTTTACAATCACAGTTTACGAAAGGGTTAACCTCTTGACGTTATTCAATTACAAATTCAAGTACACCATGTTCAGTAACTTTTCCACTGCATGTCACATACTTCACATATAGTAAAAGTGAGATTCACAATGTACTTTTCTACTTTTTTCATTGTTGACATATACGGAATAATCCACTTTCTCACAGATTGCCCATGTAGAACTCACAGAATAAGAAAGATGGAAACCTGTACTCTTCCTCTATTGTTTTTATTTAAAAAATCCTTTCAAAATAAGACAATAAATTTTACTTATCTCTCTGTTGAGAAGATTTCTTCTTCACAGAATCACAGAATGGTTGGGGTTGGAAGGGACCTCTGGAGATCATCTAGTCATAACCCCCTGCTGACACAGGTTCACCTACAGCAGGTTGCACAGGATCGTGTCCAGGTGGGTTTTGAATATCTCCAGAGAAGAAGACTCCGCAAGCTCTCTGGGCAGCCTGTTCTAGTGCTCTGTCACCCTCAAAGTAAAGAAGTTTTTTCTCATATTCAGATGGAACTTCCTGTGTTTCAGTTTGTGCCCATTGCCCCTTGTCCTGTCACTGGACACCACAGGAAAGAGTCTGGCCCCATCCTCCTATCACCCGCCCTTAAGATATTTGTAAGTATAAGTGTTCTTCATCAAAGTATGTAACTATGTAACTGCTATTTGGCACAGTTTCTCGTAACCTAAATAATGACCCAACTCATTTCACCACTACCCCCCTAGGGCATGATGAACACACAACACTTTTTTTAACACAGCAGACAAATCCCAATTTAAACATAGATATATATATATTATTAAGTAGCACTTGTATTGCCTATCATTTTCTGAGTGTGGTTCCAAATGATATAAATCACTTATTTTAACAGTATTTTTTTTCTGCCAATTCTGTTTCCCCTGCCTGTGTTCATGTAATCATAACACAATAGTGTATTCAGATAGCTTAAAAAGTCCATATTTCAGCTCCTACAACAGGTAACACTAATTATGAAAAGAATGGCTTTGGCACCTGCATTTAACACATTTCTAAGCATAAAACTTAATTATCCTGTATGGGGATACTTGGCATTTATTAATAAAAGCAATATAATTTATATACATCTTTATGGACATGTTTCAGTCTAGCTTTAAGAAAATTTTACCTATTTCAATCTTGTAAATTCTGCTTTATCTCACAATGTCACCCAGAAGAATTGAGAGGGTACTAAGAAATGGAGTAGGGAGCTTATAAGAACAAATTGCATTTCTAATTTAAAACTGGAATCAAAACCATTATTCAGTGCTGTATTATTTTATTCGTTTGGAGAAGGGCAAAACCTTTCATGTTCTAAGTTATGTATAGTTTTCTACCTCCTCTCCTTACTGACAAATAGATTAGTTGAGGCAATTTCTCTCCATTAAAGGTTTTGCACTTGACACTGTAATGTAGCCACTGTTCAAATTACCCTTTAGGGGAGCACTTTTTAATTCAAGGTAACAGAAGAATTTGCATTTGTCACTTCAGTTGAACATAGTTCTTCTTCCTCCCTTCCTATGTCCCATGTAACTCTGATTTCAGCTCAGTCAAGAAAACAAAACATTGTTATGGATTTTTTCTGTTAGTAAACTAAACTACAAATTCGTGCAAAATTTTTACAAGAGCTTTGTAGGTAGAAATAAAAACTAAACACAAGAAACTTATTTTGAGGTCTGATTAAGGAAGCATCAAATTATATCAGCTGTAATGACAGAGTAGGGGGCATGAAATGTGTACAGAGCATGAAACAGAGATGGACAGGAGACTAACCAATACAATGATAAGAAAGTTGTTTTTTTCTTAAGAGCTGCCCAACTGCAGATTGGCATCTGTAAATGCCAGACCCATAATATATTATATAATACACGGTGAGCTTGAAAAGAATTACCCTTAGAATTATATTTAAAAAAAAAAAGGGTTTTAAAATAAAAACATAAAGAAGACAGAATTAATGTCATTAATATAAAGAGATATCCTAAAAATAAATATATTCTTCATGTAGGTATTAACACCAAGACTGCTATTCTCCCTCGTGGCATATTGGATGACCTAACTGTGCCAACCCCAGGCAACTGACCCAGTTGTTTGCCTCTAAAAAAAGATTCTTATTAAGACTTGACTATGAAAGCATGACTTAGCTTCTAAAGATTAGCTGCCAAAACCTTATTTCTCTGAATTTGTTTTCTCTCAATTCTGACTCAAAGTAGTCATTTCCTTTCTGTTTGCTAACAGCCAGAGAAAGCCAAATTTTAGTTAGTAGCAGCTGGAGAGAGGTATTTGACCTGGTACTTCCTGCTGGGAGCAAATAGTGGATTGACCATGCTGAAAAACGTTGTGGTTTTCCTTTAAGGTACACTTTTCAAGGATTCTTTAAAAATAAACAAACAAACAAAAATAAAACATATGATACTCTCACGAAAACTATAGCCCACAAAGTAGAAACAAAATAATGATTTTATGGGTAATGAATTCCATTATTAGTGGTTAGATACATGGAAACAAGCATTTTCCTACAGAAATCTTGTCTTAATAGAGACTTCAAAAAGGAGTATCATCCCAGGCCAATGAAATACATATAATGATTGCACAGTAAATCTACAACATTGTACCTGCTGTACAATAGCTAGTTTGGCAATCAGGCTGCTAATTTCAGATACTTTGGATAATCCACAGATTTCCTTTCCTTGCTCAACAACTAACTTAGGTTCAGATGCTGAAAATATATGGGTAAATAATTCTCAATTATTTCAATACAAATTTGGCATTAACGATCTAGATCTTCATCTTTTTATGGCTCACATTCTCTATGAAGTAGGGATAACATCTTTTTCTTGCTTCCTGTGTATGACATAATTATACATAATAATATGTATGAATGAATGCATTTATGACTATAAATAACCCCATCCTTGGAAACAGAGGTCATAGAAGTACCTAGGATCAGCAGTTTCTCACTATAGACCACAGTACAGCTATGTAGAATATGCTTTCTTGATTGCAATTCAGAAGACATACCTCGTCCCAAAAGAACTGACTAAACATTTTCCCGTTTCTTCATAAAAAGAGATATCCAAAGATGAGATCAGAGATTCTCTCCAGTTTCTTTCTCTTTCAAAAGGCAGTCCAAGTTAAGAAAATGAATAATGCTTTTATGTATCAATCTGAAATACCAACCCCTTTGTCCACAAAGCTGGTTCCTATTTCCTTCTCTGCCAGAAGAATCTTATTCCACTTGACATAGGGGTATATATTCAATAACAATGTCAAGGTTGAATTCTACCTTTGCATTAAATTAGTTTTTTGAGATTTTTGTTAAAATAAATCACTGGATGAATTCACCACATAGTGCAATAAGCAGGATTATGTCTTTTGTCTCTCATACAAAACTGATTACTATGTTGATTTGTAAGAAATAATAAAGAAAACAAGTTTTGCGCACCCTAAAATTACTTGTGTGGGAGTGCAATTATTATACAAGGTATCACATATTGTTTACCAGTGCTATTGTGAGACTAGTAAGAACAGGTATAAAGGGAACTGTAGAATTCAAAAAGATGCAAATATATTATAGTAATTTCATCTATATGCCAGAAAGAAAACACAATGTTTAAAACACTTGAAGCTTTTCTGGTACGTACAAGAACCTGGGACGTGAACAAGAAAATATCTTAGAAAAAAGTTGGATACTCAATTATTACAGGTACTTTCTGTAATTTCATTTAAAGGTCAAATGTAAGATATGAAATGTACACCGGCTTATTGGATGAGTGCTTTCTATACCATATCTCTTTTTTCCTTTCCTAACCCTCTTAGTTATTTCATAACTACATCAATAGTTGGAAAAATACATTTCTGGAAAAAAAAAACAGATTTTTAAGCAAAATGAATTTTTCTTTTATAAAATGTCAGAAGACAAAATTAAATTCTGGTATCACAGCTGAAAGAGTGGCACTCATTTCTCATAAAACATAGCAATAAGCATCTACAAAGAGCATTTAACTACTAATTTATTAAAAAATCAGAAATGAACAGCAAACTGTTGAATCTTAAGTGGAATTAGATTCCTAAGTTTAAATTAATTTTAAAATTGTACAAAACATTATTATGTGAGTAAAGCATAAGCAGCTTGTGAGGAAGATTCTGGAACAAATACATTGCAGTAAGTCTTTCCAAAATAACATGAATTAAACTTGGCCTAGAAGCAAGAATAATGAAAATTTGAGCTGAAAAAATATTAGATAAATTAAAGATTTACTTGCTAGTTAATTAGGTTTTGGAACAGTTTCATTACACTATTAACTCTCATGGATTTTGATGATACAGAAGTTCAAAGAATGTTAGAAACCAAGAGACATTGAGAAGAGATACTGAGAAAATCTACTAGAAATTCATAGGATATCAGAATGTAATTGGCGTTTATTCTATGCTGGTAAATCAAGTTTTTCTAAATTTTTCTCATATATAACATCCCATCTTCTAATCATACTAGTAGCTCTTCTTTGCACCTATTCTAGCTTGAAGTAATTTCTTTTAAAAGCTTATGATCAGAATGGTAAATAGAAGTTCAATTGAGTTCATCCTAATGTACATATAAATAAAGAATGTATAGTGTCAGTATTATCCTAATCTCCAACCACATCACAATATTTAATGCTGAGTTGGAAAATATTGACTCTTTTACAACGATGGCACAGCAAGGTCAAATGGCAGATCAGATAAAGGGCATTAAGCATTGAAATTTTTCAGTACATTACATCACATCACAGATTTTCAGTGCAATGCCTACTCTTTGGAGTGGAGTCCTGAACACTGGCTGAAATGTGTACGTTCCCTTTACAGGACACAAACACCACCTCAGAGCAGGATTTAAAAAACCGCACAGTATGGTACTGTCTAGACCTACCCATTGGATCAGTCCTGAGGACAGGAGGAGTCTCAGATCCTGTCCCAGGTCATCTGTTATCACTGCAGAATTCTATTCAGAAGCCTCTTTAAAGACAGAGTATAGGTTTGGAGAAATGAACTAATAGGACACAGATTCAAGAAAAGACAAGGGAAAATGGCAGTAGTAGCAGTGTAGTTATGGGGGTTAGAGACAGTTTTAAAGACTCAAAGGCCTAATTTTGAGCTCTGCCTTACTGAAAAAGGTCCAGACTTTTAATTCCCATCTCTCAAGTGAGGCCACTGTCTTCCTCTCACTGACATAGGGCAAATGTAAGATATATTTAGGCAAAAAAATAACAGCAGGGAAATTTAAACTCTGTACACTATGAACCCTATATTTAATTCTTTGCTCCCAAGACTTGGATCTCTGAAATCCCAAGGTACAGTCTAAACACTGTATTTCATTCTCTTCTGTTGGGAATTTCAGCTACAAACTATGTAGAACTTGGTGGGAGTCTTGAGCCAGGAAGATTGGGTTGGATTCTTACGTATAAATAGGGTGGCATCAGAAATAAGTAAGAAATTTAGGGGATTTTCAACTGTTTTGAGACAACGTAGTTCACTTTAGTCAATGAAACTTTAAATATTTTGCACCAATAGAGGAAGTAGCCTTTTTTTCTTAATAATATAAATGTAAACTGAACATTACAGGTGCCTTGATCTTCTGAAATAAGACTTTCATTCTCAAGAAGAAGAGCAAGACAGCAGAATTCCAGTAAGCTATTGGTGATAACATCTTTCATAAAAATGCACTTCTAGCAGGAAAACAATTCATTGTCCTGTACACAAAAATAGTGGCATACGTAGTCACTGAAAATAGTCCAAAGGTCAGCTAGATCCTCAATGTTAAGAGACACCCATGTTGTTATGGGATAACTGTGATCTTTCAGTATGGAACATTACTTCAGCCTTGGTCCTGAATCTCTTTCAGTTTAATTTATCCCATTGTGAAAATAAAATTGTTATATCAATAGCAATAAGCTACAAGTCTTGTTAATGATGACAGCCAAAAAGACATCAAGCCATAAATAGTCAAAACAGCAAAACATTTTAGGAACAATAAAGGAAACAAAAAGAAACCCAGAAGCTGAGGTTTTTCCCAGAATTGACTAAGAATCTCAAGGCAATAGACAGTAGTGCCATGCACTAGATGGTTGATGTTATTGCTTTTGAACTGGTAGTATTAAGGTAACATTTCATTTTTTCCAACAGACTGCAGTGGGTATTTTTTCCCCATTTGTCTCATTAACTTTTCAAGGTCTTTGATTTTTATGCACGTAGAATGAAATCCTTGTGTGGAGTTCAGGTAGGAGCTGATAAAGCAGTATCAATGAGAAAAAATAGTCTCCTTTAAAGGTACTGTCCCTTATACAAAAATATGCATGGAGAATTGCACAAGATATTAAAGAGCTGTTTTCAGCAAGCTGTCCTACAGACTGCAGCCATTACTTGCAGACTTCACAGACTGTATTTGCAATACATGGATCTGACCACACAACAGGAAAGGCTAAAGTCTGTGCTACCTTATTTTAAGCAAATTCAATAAAGTGAAATATTACTATTAAACACTAACAGGTAACTCATGAGTCAATTACAAAAGAAACACTTCCAATGAAATTTAATTTATAAAGATTTCGGGGAAACAAATAAGATCATTTCCAAGTGGTAAACTTCACTACTGTTATATTCTTTTGCTAATTGCTTTTGCTTTGTTTTAAATTATATTGATTTTTCAAATTCAGTTAGTATCCACAGCAAGGTGTGAACTCAGACAGCCTTGTTATAACTGTTTCTCTGCTCCAACAACAATATTTCTACATTTTTATTTTAAGAATGCTACTGAGATAAATTACTGGATTATTTAACTGAAAGGCTGCTGATTAAAGTGATATTCTTTCCCCCAAGAAGAAACTGTACTCAGTGGCACAATGAAGTGGAGTAACTTGAAGGAATTAGGCCTATTTATATCAACTGAGAATCTGTATTTCTGTAAAGCAAAGCAAAATTTTCCCTCTGGGATTTATCTTTATTGATAATTCAAAGTTATATGTAAAATCTATGATATAAGAGAAACATTCCCTAGGATTTTTTTCCTTGAAAAGACCTCTGTATTCCAAACAGTAGTTCCTTCTGCTCAAAGACTCTTCTCCTTACGCCCATTCAGGTTAAAGCCAACAAACCACACTTAGCACGATCAACCTCAGAAAATAAATTTAGCATATCTGTGCATTAATGGTATGGATCAGTAGAAGCGGCATATTATAAATCCAAAAAGAAAATAGAAAAAAAAGCTTAAATACCATTAAAATCCATAATGTCTTTCATTTACGAGCCATTTATCAGAAACAGTAGATATTATAACCCACGTGTGAAATTCTATATGGGAAATTTTACAACACTGTGTACACAACTTTAGAAAAGTAACTTTAAAAAAAATTAAATTTATGCTTGAACTAGAATTTAAACAGGCTTCATAACAATTTTCTAAATTATTATCCAGCACAGCACAGCAGTAATATTCCTCCGTTTAACAAAAGAAAAACAGAGTCTTTAATATGGTCTGGGAATACCAGCTAAAGAACAGAACGCTGTCAACACTCTTAATCACAGTTTGGAATCAGACTATGGCAAAAGAACCCCATTTCTGCAATCACTAACACTTCTTTGCCTCTTCTTCAAATACAGAAGCCACTTGGTCTTTCTTGAAGAGAGAACTGAAAGGGCTGCAGCACTAGAAGGTACAGCCAATGGCCAAAATAAAGAAGTAGGTCATAAGCTATAGTGGAATCCTTTTCCAACAGATATTCTTCATAGCACCCCTTAGAAGTCAAGTAATCAGCATATGTCTTGTGGCATACAGATGCACATGCAGTAAATGACCTTTGTTTTAATGTCTGTATCTGTTAGCTAGGCATGCAAAATATTTTAGCTGTCAAGAAAGACAGGAGAAATACCAACAAAAATTTTGTTCTGTAGCCATTCTTTAGGCTCTTAGTTATGAAATTAATTATCACTGTTTAATCTGAAAAGTTTTAGTGCTCTGTATTTGTAAGCAAGTTAAATTAATTTGGAGATGCAGAAAGATTATTAACAGGCATTGAATTCTTCTATTTAAAAGCATGGCACCTGTGAGAGCAAATTTTCAACTGTTATATACAATGAGCAGTCTTGAGTGGTATCAGGTAATTCAGACTTCAATCAAAAATATCAAAACCCTCTGCTGAAAAGAACAATTTTTAGCTGTAATAGTGATGATGGGAGACCACAGCTCATGGTTTTAAGATGTCTTAAACCGCAATCTAACACAAGCCTTGCAGCAGTTCAGCAGCAACCATGTTCTACTAGACTTCCAGTTTTACCACATCAAATCCATTCAGACCCCAAATGAACAAGTATTCCTTCAACCTTACTTTATAAATACAGTAAAGTACAGTACACTGTACTTTAATGATCTCCCCTAAAAAAACAGTTTGATACACTAATTTGTATTCTAATACCTACTGTCAGATGGTGTTCTCAGATATTGAGCAGTGACTTCTGAAACATGCATTCAAGAGTAACACTCAAATAAGTAAACAATCCGTTCTTTCATATCCAGACATTTTATCATGTAAAGAAGAGAAGGATATTTTCACCAAAATAAGCTGCAATTGACATGCAGAACACATGAGAACAAATGTGTACTGATATGACATTTTGCTGAGGCCAAGGCAAAAGAGAATGAGTTCCTCCAGTCAAACTGCACTTCTTGATTTATCTAGAAACCTTTGGCCTGGAACTTGAGAAGAAGATGGAGCAATTTTGATTCTGATAACATTCTTCCTGTGACCTATGTCTTCTGCTAACTAATTACAGCAACCTTGACAAATATGAGTTAAGCAATGTTGCCATGCCAACCTATGTCCTTCTCTTTTAAAATATTCTACTGATACCAGAGACATTGAGCTTGGAATATACTTCCCACCAGTCAAACTACCGTAGGGTTTGTTTTGACCTCAAAATTATGTTAAATGATATGGATTTCACTTCATATGTTCAAGTATAAATATTAATAATAAGTGTATTACTACTTCTCATACAATTTTTTCTGAGGCAGAATAGCATGAAATAGCAAATTATGTGATCAACATTGCTGATATTCAGTAATAAAACAACCATTTGTGTTTACTGATATTTCAATGGGAAAAAATTCATTTTTCTTGTCAAAACATATCAATACTAAATAAGTGGTACACCAGGAGTTTGTATTCAGATGATATTTACCCAGATGAAAAATGAACAAAAAATGGAAAACACGTGTGAAGTTTACAATAGTTGCTTTAAATTTCTGGATTAAATCTTGCCAGTATAGCCTTGTAGCCCAGTGAATACAATATTGCCATTCCTTGTGACATGCCACTAGCTCTGTGTTAAGCTAACAACTCAGGCCTTGGGACTTGTCCGGCTTTTTCTGGACTTGTCTGGGCCTGCATGGAGACTTGTTTTAGCATGTTTATCTGTGGAAAAACAACTATGAAAAACGTGACTTTTACCTACTTTGGTTTAGCTTTTGCTTAGCTTTATATTATTGCATGGTTTAATGCTTATTGTGACATATATATATATATTTCTGAAACAAATATCTAGTAATAATGAACAATTACTCTGTGCAGACTAAACTATCTATGACCCTAGAACAAAATGCCACAAACAGGAGAACAGGCATGGGATGACAGCAGTAGCCTTGAAAGTACAATCACAGGATGGTTCTAGAGACTTCAGGGCTATAAGCAACTCAATTGACTCAATGGTCAATTAATGATCATAAAAAAATGGAACTGGACAAAAACAGTTTTAGAAATAAGAAAGAGAAAAAAGCAAGTGTCCAATATACATAAAACAAACCATATGTAGTAAATTTGGATGTGACATGGAATTCCATACCAATGCCGAAATAACAAAATATAGAGCACATTAGTAAGTTTAGTAAAATGACCCCATGCAGAACCCACAGTAACAAGGAAGAAAGCATCAACTTCATAGTTCTCCCAGCAAAGGTCACAGGATGCTAACAATTTTCTGTACCCTGTGCCCACTCCACAAATGAAGCCATTGACCTTCAATTAGGCTAACAATAAAATTTTGGCTTTGCACATAAAGTGTGTTTCCTTTTTCCCATTACAAGATTCTGCATGTGAAATTGATGGCGAATTCATGCAACAGATTCCATAACTTGGATGCAACAAATAAAATGCACCAGCAAAGGCTATTGATTATTTAAAAAACCTCTTGGATAAGCAGAAACTTCAAACACATGTTTTATACCGTATGTAGTATAATGCAGGCCTAAGCCTCATTTCTAGTCCTTTCCTGTTTTTTTTTTTTTATAAAATATTAACACTGTAGAATTAATTACTGTAGAATTACAGTAGAATAACCTGCATGAGCTGTTGTTTTGGAAAAGCATTACTGCCTGCAGCTGCATTAGCAGTGCTCTAACCAGCATTCCCAATAATAAAAAGATACAGGAGAAATTTGAAAAGAGTGTTTCTACAGACTAAAAATAGATCATTCTGGATTAGGTATTCACCTATACATGAAATAAATCAGTCTGATTTTCAGGCAAGCTTTAAGGGAAATAAGATTAACATAATGTGAAAATAATTCATTTATTCACAAGAAGACACAATTATCATACAATCAGCATTCAAGAATCCAAATAAATCAGCATCTTCATATTTATATTTAAACAAAGAAATCCATCTGCCAATGATAGAAGATTCAAATTCAATTAATTTATTATAGAAGAAAAGATATCATTCTGACGATTTGAAAATCAGGTACAAGGAAAGCAACAGAACTAATAATGACTCTAATGCATGCTTTGATTGCTTTAGATAGAAATTGCATTATATAAGCCAAAGAAAACTAAATGGCAAGCTGTTCTACACACTGTGGACCCACGGACAGCTTGCTTTCCTATAGATTTCTGTCTTGTGGTAAGATTTTTTGATCTTTAATAAGTTCTAAATAAACATTTTCTGCATTGTTGTAGCATAGCAGTACAGGAGTTGGAGCACTGTAGGTTCATAGCAGCCTTCTCCCATGTAGATTCTCGGTGCTGTACAAACCTAGCTGTTACTACAGATTTTCTGTAGCCTACATGACTAATAGGATCTCTCTTCTCTACCTAACTGCCAGTTTTCACTAAACCTGTAGGAATCCAATGTATTTAAGACTGTCGACACTCCTGAGATAGTCATCTGTGGACTAAAATGTGAGGGATAGTTGCAGAAACACATACATGTACAAATAAAATGATCACTCAAACGTAATTTCTTTAGAATAATGAAGGTAAAATATGTAAAATGTTACAGGTTTTGGCTCCTTTGGTTACATTTGGTAAAAGTGAATATGAGTGAAAAATATTTGGTAAAATTTTCATTCATTTCAGAGAGAAAAAACTGGACAAAAACTACAGAGACTGTAATGAAATCTCTGTGAATGCAAACAGACAAATGAGCTACAATATAACCAAGGCAATCTGCAAACAGAACTCAGCATTATGTACAGGAAAGAAACCTGTTTGATTCCTAAAGAACTTTGATAGCAGATGAGTTTCCCAATATGGAGCTGAAGGAGCTGGATCGTATTCATCCTATAACTTGGGAAAAAATTGTGATTTTCATAAATGCAAATAATTGTATTAATCACATTTCTTAGCTGTTGGGAAATATAAGTGTGTACTTAGTTGAAATTGAGTCAATTTACAACCAACAGCCCACCAAAGCAATTTACATGGGCCACCATATTTTCCATGACAGTCCTTCAGACAAGGCCATGAATGTGTTGTCACATGATTGGGACATAGCGAGATTGTTCACATTTAGGCGCTGTCTTATCAGACGGTGGAGAAACCATTCCTCCTGCCCTGCCCCAAAGGCCTCAGGTGACTCCATAATAGGTAATGCCTTGCTGTGACCAGAAGCTTTGAGATTTGTATTATGAGTAGCATTTTGTGTTCACAACAAACTGACAACTTAGATACACACAAGAAAACTGTACTGTTTTTGACTACTTTTCAAGAAAGTATAAATCTACCTCTCCCCTACAGCAGGGGTACAGTTTCATTGGTGTTTTATACTGAAATAACTGTAGAGTATACTCGTATAAACATCTACAACAATGCAACTAACTTCAGTATAAGGAAGCACTGAGACGCATTAGCTTTGTTCTCATTCTGTAGCAATATTACAAAAAATAATATTTGAAAGGGAAGAAACTGGGGAGGAAGAGAGAGTCTGAATATTTAATACACCAGTTTCATCATGAAATAAAATGGCAGGTAAACTGATACAGTAATCCTGAAACCAGTCTAAAGAAGTAATCACAGCTGAATCTCCAATGGTCTGTTTTTAAAGTGGTAATAATATTCTCTGGGAATGAATACACTAGACAAATATTTCCAGAGTGAATGTCAGAATGTTTACCATATATTCTCACCAAAAAGCTTGTGTTTTTTAATGTAGAAAAACATTCAAATATATTCCCATATATTATAACCGATACGACTGCAGTGAGAAGTATATATTCCTAGGTATCTCCCAGTATCATTCCATTTCAATAAAAGGCTACATCTAGATATGTTCCATAAAACTGGAGTTCTCAGAGGAATAAGCACATTAAACTAAGAAAGTTCAGATTAGGACAAAGATATTTTACGTATTTTAAAGCCCTGGGAGGGTTTGAAATGCCTAGTTCATGCCTGATGTATTTTCATGATGAGTTTGATTCAAAGTGTTCATATTTCCATAATGTAAAATACCTCTGGTTTCCATAATGTAAAATACCTCCGGTTTCCATAATGTAAAATACCAGCTAAATTCAATGAGAGAGTCTATTATAATTTCTGCTTTGCTAGATAATACCAAAGAAGTGGCCTACAGGATAAAACCCTTTGCAACTTCATCATTTGACTGGGGTAAGTAAAAGAAAAGGTAAGCTTCAGGCTTCAATAAAAACTTGAATGGCTTTTCTGAGGCAAACAAAAAAGAATTTAACGAAAGATGAAAAATTATGAACACAGTTTCTAAAAAAATCCAAAAGACTGCTCTTTGTGGAGATAATAAAAAATGTCAGTAAAAGGCAATAATACAAAACAAAGCAGTTACTTCAGTATCACTGTGCACTGTCCTGAGAAGCACCTATCGACTGAAACCAATCACTGCCTTAGGAAATAATGCATCTAAATGTTGACCATGGCCAACAGTCAAGAGAGGCATTTTTGCATATATTTTCTTAATCAGTAGCTGGTAAGTTTTATGTTTAATACATAAATAACCAATAGATTCTTGTGGTTACCACTGGATATTTCATGACAGTTCTGAAAATGTTTGATTTTAGATAAATATCAAGTAAAATAAAATGAATAGTTTTATAAATCTGGAAACTCTACAAATACAATTTCACATAACCAAATTCTTCAGAACACTTAGAGTATGTTGGAATAAGACATAAGGGAAGAATCCAGCCAGGCTATTATTTCCTTTCCTCTGTGAAGCCTGGGAATGGATCACTTCTTCATCTTCCACACTGCTGTTGAAGTCATCTGTAGGAGAAAGCTCTTATCTTGAGTATTTAAGTGCTAAAGCTTTCCAGTCAAAATCAAAGCATGAAGTTCATACAGCAAACTAACTGGCAGAAAATATTCATTACAATCCAAGCTATTACAATTATAGTCAGACAAAAACTATTGCTTACAAAAGTAGTTGCCTTCTTTACTCCTTTCCATCTCTAAATTCTTATAGTTTATTTTCAGTTGTGTGATCTAGTTTGAGACTATTCAATACAACGACATGATACAGGGAAACATGGGTGAGGATTTAAGATTTTTAGAGGAATCTGTGTATATTTAATATGCAGAATGAATACAATATTGTGTACATTTTTCTCATCTACCATCACCTCCTCATGCAACTCAAGTGCTCTTGCCCTCAGAAAAGCAACCAGTTACATTGCTCAGTGTGCTGATAGATAGTGGCTACTCTTTTGTAATGTAACACAATTGATTTTTGAAAGAATTCTAGAGCCTGAGGTCAGCCGCACTGCAGTTTCAGCTTTTTTTTTGGCTTTGTTTTTTTCTGATGCTGACATTTAATAGAGAACATGTGCTCTGAGCATGGAAATTTCAGAAGAATCTGCAGTAGAGAAATCTGCATGGATTTCCCTGATATATTTCCTAAACACATACTAGATTTCAGTGCATATTTTAATTTACAAAGCTTTATGGAATAAGAAGTTGATACTATTTCAATTTGCCATTTCAAACAATAATTAGATTTCAACATTAAGCAACTAAAATTTTCCCAAAAAATATGTTTGGAAAGTATTAATCAAAGTTGCTCATTTCCTCATAGGCTTTGCCATTTCCAGTGTACTAGACTCTCAGAAAAAAAAAAAACACAACAACAACAAAAAAAACTATTTGGAAATGTTTAGCCAGTTTCAGTAACATGCTACAAACCCAGGAAGAGATGCAGAGTCGCACACTGGCACATGCATCTGAAGACTCATTCTAAAAAATAAGCTGTCTAGACACTTTCCAACTGACCACATTGCAGAGCACGGAGCAGATGGAAGAAGATGATGGTGAACATCTACCTCTATCCCACATTGTTTCACCTAATCCTGATATAAGGCTTTGGAGTTAATATTTACAATTTCAAAATTGAAAATTCAGTTTAAAAAAAAAATCAATTTGTACTACAAGCCTATTTGTGTTTCTCAGTGGCACTAGACTCAAACAGTGAGAAGAGCTGGGCCATGACTGACATATGTATTAATGGCCTACTCTGACAACAGATAACTGGAAACTGTCATGATACAGTTACTTCATAACTAAGTTTCAACTCGCTTTCTTAATTAACTGAATTTACCTGGTATGCAAGCAGTCTCAAGTCTTGGGTATGTCTTTATGATCCAAAGTGCAAAATTCTGCCATTGTCTCACAACAATTCCTGTCAATGAAATTTAATGATTATCAATATCTTTCAGCTGATCTGGAAGTCCACAGGACCATTCAGAGAGAGAGCTTCAGGTCATTTTGGTTCTAACAATATACTTAAAACTCGTAGACACTGGATATTTATGATTTCTTGAAATCCAGATAAAGACATCAGAAGAGCGATAGTTTGAGGTCTTGAGGTTTTACAGTCATCCAAGTATGTATTTTTACCTGTATTAAGCTTTTCCTCAAAGAAACTGCTCTTTAGTAATGGTAAGTAGTGATTTCCTCTTTATATTTCTAAGATACAGATATTAGCCTACCTTACTCTACATGGCTGACTTTCTTCTCTGTTTTCATCCATAAGGATGTCTTCACCAAATGGGAAGAAGTATCTCTTTATTCTTTTCCCATTTGTGAATTTTAAAAAATATATGTAGCTATTTGATTTTTTTTTATTTCCCAGTTAGTATACTTCCCATTTCATGCACATAGACTTTTCACCACTCTACAAATAAAGAGTTTACAGTATGGTTTTATGAATTACATGATCATATATATGTAATGTACAATATTACATTATGAATTATGGCCAGTACAATCTCTACATCATTGAACTAACTGGATTAACATCCCCAACAATTATATATCATATTTGTTAGACGCACTTCTCACCATCTATGAAAATTGCATGTCGACCAGTTACAACAATTACAAAGTGAAACAATGTGTTACGCTATCACAAACCTACCAGTCAGAGTGTTTGAGAAGAATATAAGATCAACTTAATCCAATTTAAAAAAAGAAAAAAAGAGTTAAGTTAGTTAGATGAGTCCTCCATGGGCTTTTCGCTGACTGAGCTAGACTTTTTCTTAGCTTTCAGTAGTACCAATCACCAGTATCAAGTTAAAAACTTGAGCATGTATTTGCAAGACAGGGGCCTAAGGAAGCACATCTAGTAGTCAAACCAGACAAGTTATTCCCTTTTTTGTTTTTTAAATTGAAATATTAATGCTTATTTTTAGTAAGTATTTTAATTTCTGCATCACTGCATAGCAATGGGAGCTTAAAATATTTGTTGTTACAAAAATAAAATAGAAATTATGATAATTACTGTAGTTTGTCATAGTGTTCTCTATAAAATAATTAGCATTTTTTGTCTTTAAGAGTCTGATATTTCTGACAGTAGCTTTCATGACATCTGTGTATTTCTTTGGGACTGATGTGTGTTTTGAATATTATTAAAATACTTATTAATCAATCTGAAATGCTGAACTAATTCCAGTTAGTGCAAGACAGATTACAAAAGCATTTTGCAGGCAACTGGGAGACAACTCTGCGCATGCATTTTTTTCAGCCAGCTGAGTCTGACACCAGGGTATTTCATTTGATCCTCCTGAGAGAAAAAGACCCAGCTGTGCTTCTCATATAGCACTTTCTGCCAGATGATCCAAAAGAGTGGCAATTCCAGAGAGACTGGATGCTTGCCTTTTCCTTGACTGTGAAGTGTTAAAGTTATACCATGTCTATTCCAGCACAAGGTGTATCTTGTTATTGCCACTTATTCATTATTTATTATTTATTATTAAGAAACAATTGTAACATAGTTAGGAAAGCAGTTATTAGAGAGTCAGAAAATTCCCATAATTTAGTTTGGTTTTCTCGGCTTTTCTTTAGTCTAAATGGTAATTAGAAATGTGCACGAGAAAGACGCAGATAGTTCAACTGGCTTCACCATCACACTACTGCTGAACAAAAGACATAGACTCCATCCTTCCTCCATCTCCCTATTAAAAAAAAAAAATTAAAACCACCAGACAAAAAGAACATACGTTCCTTATTAATCATGACAATATCCATCTGAATTTGCAGTCTTCGTCTGGTGTCCTAAAAACAGGCAAGCTTGAGTCCATTCTTTTCAAAAGTTAAACCTATTTGAAACTAATATTGTGCAGCTAAGCCAGAGGGGCAAAAGATATTTGGATAAAACCAAATTAGGAATAATCCTCGTCAAATGAGGATTGTAAAAGAAAAGAAATTAATTCAACTCAAACTTTCCATCTGAACCTAAATGAAAAAAATGCCTTTTGAGCACCTGTTAAAAAAGAAAACAAGGGACTAGTTTCGTAAAACTGTTACTGATGACATGTCTTTTTTATCAGCTTATTCCTTAGAGCTATTTCCCAGACAGTAAGAGACTCAGCCTCAGTTCAGACCTCTGCCTGCACAGGTCTGAGCTCACATTTACTATTTCTGGAGAAAGTGCCCTAGGTGGACTACTGAGGCATGCTTTTCTTATTATCTTATACAGTTATTCTACCCTGCATAAATCTTTAAGACTTAGAGAAGAGACTGATAGCTACATGTCCCATTTTCCCAGGTGAGTGTTCAACCTACCAAGTTAGTGACTTATTCCTTTTCTGGCTCAGAGATTATATAAATATTTTATATAAATATATTTGCTGGCTCCAGCTATAAAAATTCAGAAAAATCAATTTGAAATTACTTACGACTTCTTTAACTGGGTAGTGGAACATACACGTAAAAATCCACTCTCAACCTGGTTCAGAGTAGGGATTTGAACAAGGATTTTGATAGACAATGACCTCCTAGCCTCCTGAGAACTGAACTTAGGTCTCTCACATCTTGGGTGAGAGCCATTACTGCTGATCTTCCAGGAAAAGAGAAAGAATACCTCTTTTTCTAACAACACTGTGACTCTGAACCCAAAAGTAGCTTTCAGAAAGCTACTTTTTGGAACAATTTCAGAAATTGTTCAGTGATCTTGGCTTATATAGTTTTGAGACAATGTAAAGATACACTCAAATTTGTAAGGTTTCTCCTCAGTTCTAGAAAAAAAAAAAGACCTTCGAGTTTGTTTGTCACTCTAAAGCATCACAGTTTATCATAAGATACAGTACTGGACAACTTCTCATTTCCTTGTATTTTATTTTTTTCTGACTCTTCCTTTTCTTGGTTTTGATCTGCCTAAAATTTCTTCTGGGGGCCAAAATTAGAAGCTCAGATGTGTGCATTCAGGGGTAAGAGTAACAAGAACTGCAGCACTCTATAAATCAACTGGAAGTGACAGGGATTATTAAGTCAAACAATATGCAACTTTATAAGCATTATTGGCCTATAAATATAGGCATCCAGTGCCATATTAGAAACCCTGTGGTATCTCATTCACAGGAACAGGTCTGGAAGATATGAAATAGGACATATAAGAAAGCCATGCCTTTTTGGAGCAGGAGGTGGAGGGCACTAGACAGCCTGTATTCAGGCACCTGATTTGTTCCCTTTCTATCCTTATAACTCAGACATGACACCAAAGAATGTGTGTAAGAAAATAACCACTGGAAAAACAAACCAGCAATATCTTCTAAAAAGCAAGACAATTAAAACCAGTGGTTAAGCACCAAATTTTCAGCAGAGTCTAAATTTCTAAACCATGTTCCAGAGGAATAAGAAAAATAAATATCTGTATGTAGATCTTGGAAACACATATTCATGTTGATATTAAAGTAGCACAGTTGGTGTGTGGACATGTATTTATATAAATATATGATAGTGGGAGTATTTCTCATATCCTAGGTTTATATGTCAATTATATGAATGGACTTGCACGCCATTTTGACATTATGTAGTCAAACATTCTCTTACCTGCACTGGCTTTAGGAACCATATGTTTTCATTCACAGTCCAATGCGAATCTGTAAGTTCCATATGCACTATGAAAGCAACATATCAGAAGCCTAGAATTTCATTATTTAGAACAGAACTGTAGTAGTTATAATCATGAAGAAAGCTCCTGGCCTTAGTGTTGACTGTTGTCACAGGTAGCTGTGTGAAAGCTATAGAAATCTTTACCATGTCTGTGGCTAGCAGTATGGTGTGTGTCACATAAAACAGAGATCTGAATAGCTGCATCTCTAGGCCATCCTCTTGGAATTGAGAAAGAGTTTTGATTGTACCAAAAAGATCTTTTGCTAAAAGCATATTTTTTTTCTCTCAATTCCCTTCAGCTCAATATGAAGCTAAGGTATAACATATGCTGCATGCATCATATGTTTGCCTGCATACCCATGCATATTGTCTCTTTGTGTTATTCCAGGAGTCTCTTGAGCACATGGGAAGTAGAGTTTCAGTGGGTTGGAAATTTATGCTTCAGTAAATGCATTGTCAATTTGGTGACCATCTGTAACTTACAGAATTTTATTTTATGCTGTGGCAATGAATAAAGTAGATTTTATACTTCAGAAGAGACCCAATAGCATTCTGGAAGCCCTATATATGATGGGGTTTATAAAACCCAAGTATTAGTTCATCATCAAGACAAGCCTTCCATGAGTTCTCTTACTTGAGGTGAGCACATCCCAGCACAGTTCCTACACCAGAAATGTTAACATCTGCAGACCAGTATTGCAGACCAACACAAAGAGTAAGAGCAAGTAAACCTTCTAGGAGCACCAGGATGAAACAGTTAATTGTCTTCATATTACACTCTGGAGAAAATAAAATTTTCAGTGGTGGTCAGTTAGTAGACAGACACATATTCTGTCTGAATTCTTTCCTCTGAATGCAGATAAAATGTGCATATATACATGAACAACATATATGACAAACAATTAAGTCATAGGGAATTTCAGCTTTAAAAGGAAAACTTTCAAACAGCTATTAGGGATAAGTAAAACCAGTATTTTTCAGTTGAAAAAGCATTTCCAGCATTTCTTATAGATTTTCCAACCAGCATTCAGGACATACATATCCCTGAGTAGCCACCATTCTTGTTGGTTTACTGAGAACACTGAAAACGTAGGCAAGCACAACCACAAAGAACACTTAAAACTTAGGCAAGCACGACCACCTTACTCAGCGAAAATTTAAGATCTGAATTGTTTGCCATTGTTTTCTTTACTAACAACAACAGCTGCCCTCATTGTCTTACTAAAATAGGATTTAGAAGTAAACAAAAAGATGCAGTACACCTAATCTATTGCTAAAACAACTCCACAACAGTTTTCTTCCTTCCTGTTCACTATAATCTGTGATGAGGAGATTGTACAATATTAGTGAATTGCATTCATTGTTTACCTGTCTAGGAGAGACATTCATCCTCATAAGAAATTATTTTTCTAGAGGGAAGCCCTTATTATTTTCTGTATCTTTCCTCTAATACAACAAAACATGGGAAACCCAGAAAAACACAGTATTTCCTTAGCTGCATTTGCATAACCTAGGAAAATGCCTTCTATTAAATAATTTCTGTTATCTTTCTTATTTGCTCTTTTATAGGCAGAATTTGAACACTAGCATTTGAGAAGGATGCTAATGAATTCCCAGAGGAGTAAAATAAACCTACAGTAAATAGAGTTACATTTCAGTCACCTAGCTCTTATGCTTACATCTGTATGTAGAAAGATGACCTGCATTAATATAATTTTCCTCCTACTCCACAGGTTACTATGTTGATTTTAGAGGATTTGTACTGCTTTTACTATAATGGCATTGCCAAAATGACACAATACAAAGCTGAAGAGATACTGGAAGCACTAAGGAAAGAGCTCATGTTGGAATTTAACAACAGTTTGTCTTTTAGCATTTACACTGAGCAGAAACATTTTAGATTGTTTAATTTCTCACTTCATCAGCTTGCAGGTCATATATATATATTTATCTATAACTATAGAGAGACAAAATATACACTATAACTGCTTATTTGTGCATTAACACAATTTTTAAAAGTGCAACTGGCAAGGGCTGAAATACAAGTTAAACTATAATAATCAAAATAGCAGCAGTCAGAGGAGGGAGGGGAGTCCCTTTCACAAGGCTTCTTCACTATTGGGATGCTTAAATCTAGTTGTTGAAGTTCTATGCTTCTGTTTGTTGATCTGGAAAAAAGGATATTACTTATCTCCTGTGGGTATTCTGACAGCTAAATATGTTTTGAACAAACCATTCTAAACTAAAAAGTTATTTAATAGAATAAAACATTCTACTGTAAAAATTAAACTTTAAAGTATGTATTACTCTTCAAAATCTGTTTCTATTCCTTGAGAGGATTTTTTCGTTTTTAGATTTCATAGCATTGCTTATGTTAGAAAAAGACACTACTGTTGTAGTCAGAATGCTTCTATTAATCTTCATGTCGTAACCACAGGCACAGAAAAATAAACTATTCAAAGAATTGAAGGGGAAATGGAATGCTCTCAGGAGATGGTATTTATGTTGTAACCTGTTTACCTAAGATTGAAATAGAACACTGTATTTGGATCGGTGGCATGTTCCTCAAATTTATAGCATTTATATATTTCTAAATGATACGATTGCTTTTAGCTGTTTTGAAGAATACTACTTAGAAATGTGGAAATTTTAACTGTTATTTGCTGCATCAGGACAATCTTATAAACCTTATTGCTCTACAGATAGGATTTTGTGAAAATCTGCCATATCTTCTACTATACGTATGGCATTTTAAAAATTTTTCTTCAGATAGACTTATTTTAAAGAAGTCAGCTTAAGACTTTCTTAATTAAGCAGCGCTCATTAGTTCTTTTGAATTTTCAAGTGCTTAGGCTCAGTACCCTTTACTTCAGTCAGGAATTTGGGCTATCTAACCATCATTACCACAAAATACTTTCTCCACAAAGAAGTCTTTTGTAAGCTCCTAAACTGGACATACACAGTTTCCTTTTTACATCCTGGACAACTGCACTATAACACTGGGTACTGCAAGAGAGAGCTGGAAATTCATTTTAAAGTATTGCCAGACTCTCTGGATTGAAAAACGTTATTCAGCTTACTCAGTCAGACTGGCATTAGGCTCAAGTATAGCTAAATAGCCTAGTAAATATGATTTTTGCTGATATTAGTAGAGGGAAGAGGGCTTTGACCTGGCAGTGCAGGATCTCAGACTTACCTAAGCTTTCCTTGGCCTGAGCTGTTTTTAGCTTGATTTAACAACTGTCAGTCCAGTGGTCAAGTGGCTATTGCATAACCTGCTCTAGCTTAAGCACTGTAATGTCACACAAGATAAAGGCCTGACAAATATTGAATGCCACACATTCAAAGTGTAAAACTTTGATTTTAATGCAAACTTAAGTTATGTAAATGTTCACCTATCCCACAGAACTCTCTTATTCACTTGAAGGACAATTATTCACTGTTCCTGCTAGGCACCAAATCCAATGTGTGGCCTTGACAGCCTTTAATTCACACTATGTAAAATCCATATGCTCTATATCAGATCTAAAATGATTAACATTTCCTCATGGTCATGTTTTATAAGCATCCATACATTTTTTAATACTTTTTTAGTATGGAAAAAAGGGTTGTTAGCCACATTTTCTACCAGGGTGTAGCAACCAGATCATACAAAAGTTCAGTTCTTTTTATTCAAGTAAAAACCCCACTGAAATGAAAAGGCTGCCACTTGTAGAAGGTATGGATCTGGCTCAGCAGTTGTTGAAATTAAGCAAACACTTGACTTTAAAGCTATCCTTATTTTTGTCAGTGTAATTATGCATCACATAACTAGGCCAGGTGTGCAATATTAACACGTATGTGAACATTTGCATAAGAAAATTTGACTATGGCATAAAATATAGACAGATTTTTAAATGCTAAAAAGAAGACTGTATTCCCTGGATTTTATTGCAAGGCTAGCTTAATGTTATTGAACTACATTTCTGAATGGAAAATTTCATAAGCAGTGGGAAACTGCGTTTTCTCTAGTTCATCCTTAGAGTTGCTGTTGACTTTAGTACACTCTTCCATTCCTTAATGACTTTCAAATTTGTCTCACAAGAAATTACCACAGGTATGCCAAAAGAAAGACAAAGCTGATCAACAGTTAAGAGAACCAAAATTCTTGCAGTATATCAGTTTGTGTGAAATACTGGTAAAATATCATAAGTAACAGCAGAAACATTAACTGAGTACTATACTAATAATGACCATTAAAATTGCTACTTAGTTAATCAAATAATTAACAATGGCATGTAAACTACATCTGTATAACATTTATATTGTTGAACACACACAACAGTTGTTGTACACTGTTGAGAATAATATAAGGTTGCTGAGAAAAAGGAAGCAACCAGATTTTTGTGTGCTTTAACTGCAAGATCAGAGTCTACAATAATTAACACAAAAATTAATGTATAACACTACTTTTAATAGCGAATGTCAATGCAATTAACTGTATTAACAATTAAAATGAGAAATCCCCATGCAACTCAAAAATTTATTATCAAATTAAACAATTTCTCCTTTCCAGCTATTGTTTATATAATGCAAGAGAAAATACTGATAGGAAAGAAGATAAAAGGGTATGCATCTTCCTAAATTTACAATAAATTTTAGAGTTAAGCTTATAGTATTGTACAACACAAAGAACTTCCAACAGTACATTTTAAATATGATATATACTGCCATTCTATCACATACAGTTTTGACACTTAGAAGAATAGGTTCTAAATTTCATTCACTGAATAGGTAAGACTGTTGTAAGTGCAGAGAGTAAAATCAAAGGTACTGAACGGCACATTCTTATATTAGGAATTAGCATATCTTCCTAGCATTGACAGTGCTGCTGAGACTTCTAAATTATTTAACATCTACAATCAACATGCCAAGTTTCAGTGGAAATTTCTGTGCTTTTGTAAGTAAATTCCTATCTTACCCAATCATGTTTGTTAAGCTTGATGTACAATTGACAATTGTTAAGTTTGATGTGCAGTTTTTCAAAAGGTATCTTGCCAGCTTGCTTGGTAACACTGTCCTCTTGTTTTCTTAAGAAAAAATTAGCAACTTGCATTCCAAATTCACATCACAAATTCTTTAGTCTTCAGATTTACCACCTATCTTATAACCATATTCTATCTTTAGAGTCTTTGGCTTTCGTGAAACTAGGAGAAACTACAAGCAGATCTGTAAGGACCATCCATTTATGAATTTTAATAAAAGTTATCCTGATCCACAAGGCTCAGACGTTTAATTAAAGTCAATGGAAAAAATGCAGTAAGAAATCATAGTAAAATTTAATATTAAATCAGCCTAAAGCAATTCAAGTGAAACCAGAGGGAACTGATAAAATACCTGATTGATGGTGAAGGATACGATATTTCAAGGAAAGAGGATGTCATGCAATATTGTCCAAGCTCAAATGAAGGCAGAGTACGTAGGTGCTACATAACTCATTTACATACAGAAGTGCTGACAGTATAACTGGAATGGCCAAAACACTTGAGAAGACAAATCCTGACATAAATGATTTAAAGTCTAGAGCTGCAGTTCACACTGTTCCCTGCTCTGATTCTCATTTTTGCATACATACGCACACTAGCTTTAAACTATGTAAAGTACCTAGCTCAGGAATGAGTGCCAGTGTAGGCATAGCAACATGAAATTATTGCAGATTCCAGTACTCACCCATGAGTTTGAATACACAGCTGGGTGACCAAGTTGCACTGAACTTTTTATCCTTTCACAAAAACATTGACTACAGTGGCTAAGTAACTAGCCCATGCAGTCTCATTCTTCATCCTCCAAGCCTTTCTGTCCATGTTTTTCATTGAGCACTTGCAAAAGACATTCTCATGATCTTGATTGGGTTGTCAAGTCTTCAAGTTTCTATTTTTCAGTTTTGATGACTAGATCTTTGCTATCATATTAAGAACAGTGCAGGAAGTGACTGAAGGACTGACAATCTTTCATTTTTTGAGGCACTCAAAAAATCAGTTTTTCCTGTCTCCAAGTTAATCATGTTTTATTCTTAGCCACTCTCTCTAGCATAGTTTCTCAGATGAGAATTAAACTCTTTTGTCAAAGACATAAATACTCTAGCAACTTTTCTGGCAACATTGTTCAAACTCCTTTCTTCTTGGGTTGAACGAGCAGATTGTAGTTTATCTGGTAGCATTAAAGTCCTAAAAGCTTTTGTTAAAAAAGTTGCCATTGAGTAAAAAAAAAAAAAAATCTACCATTTAAGTTACATATAATCCCTGACTTTTTCCTGAGGCAATTCATAACCTAAATATAAGCAGTAGCTAGTATGTAAAATTCTTCAGTCAACATCAGGTGTGATTAAGAAGATATTTCTTAAAACAGTGAAATAGAAAATTACAATCAACACTGAAGTTTGATTGATGATAAAGAAGAAATGTTTTACATTCCTTGAAAAAAAAAAGACTGAAACACAAATATTAATACTGTCTAAGACTTCAGTGTGGCTAAATAATTCATAAAAGTTAATTGAATTTTGTTGGTTGGAAAAAGGCTAAGATTGATTCAGCAATGAGACAGATGAGTTAATCCCCTACAGCCCCTGATATGAGGATTGCCCTTTTCTACAACCTCCTCCAATTTGTTCACTAATAACATACAGATCAGTCAGCAACCATTTTCTAGGGACTCCCTAACAGTTGCTGACCCCAGAATCTCCTTGTGTATGTCACGGGGGAGTGTACAAGTCACTATCAATTGAAATGCTTAATTCAGTACATATTTAGTCCATATGTACTTATTCAGAGGTAAATATTTTCCTGACTTCTCCAACCACCAATAGCTATTTAAACGTTTTCCTTAAACTTTTGTATATTAAAGTTCTTTTGCATTGTCCACTTCCATATTAATCTATAATGCAATTTACCCTACAATACATCTGTCTTGCCCCCAAACATTCCAGAAAATACAAAGTCAAATACATATAAATTTAGGGAAATCTGGAGAACAACCAAATCAAATAAAGCTAAGTAAGCTGAATGAAATCAAATCTCCCTCCCATCTGAAAATCTAAGTAAGAAGATATAATGTTTGTTTCATTAATGTGAAGAATTTACCCCAATGTCAATGTCAGCCTACTGACTTTTTATATACAAGACTGGCAGGAAGAGAAAGACTGAGAAATAGGATACATACACATATGCCCTAAATAAGTTTGAACTGTATATGTTTAAATTTGTGTATGTTTATGTGCAATTTGCCAGCTACACCTATGAATTCTTCTGTTAAGTCATCCATACCTATACATTTTAGGAAGACAAACATCTGACAGCTTCCAAAAGCAAATGAAAGTATCAAAAGTAGATCTGGAAGCCCTGAAAAAAGTATCTCCCACTACTCAGACTATGACATACCTACAGGTACATCAGCAACACAACAGAATTTTCATATGCGGTCTTAATACCCCTAATTAAATAAAAACTCTGATTTCCAGGAAGAAACTATAGAAACAAGAGTTATTGAGGGAAAACAGGAAACTACAGGCTGGAAACCATGATTATTTAAACCACCTCATCTACAGATTAAGGAAATTTATTCTGATCCTCTTCTACTTAAATTCCCAATTCAAATCCTAAAATTGTAGTCATTCATTCACTTTGTGAAATACTGTAGCATGGCGAACACTCTAAACACAGAATATTAAAAAGGTCAAAATAATATTAAATTCAGGGCTTTCAGTCTTTCAAAGCACTGACTGGCCTCAGCTCACAGAGAAAACCAGAGGAATTAAAGATACGTGGTGCTCTGCACTTGGAAGGATTGCACTCAAGGGGAATTCTGATACTACATGCTTGTAACAAAATTTAGTAAAAAGAGAAGTGGCTAAATATTAATTCATATCAGTTAAGATTACAAAAGCAACACAAAAGAGAGACTACTGTGAGAAACATCAATCCTCCTTCTGTGAAAATTATTGGAAGGAAAAATAGAACAGCATTGAATTAGACGTGCTGCGATTCCCACAATTCATTCAGAATCATTTAGTCTGTTTAATAGGATTCCTATATGATCACTCAGAGGAAATACTAAGTACGTCTATCTACACAGAAGTATGTTATTGCAATTTATTTAATAAACGCTTCTCTAACACACACAGAGACACAAACACAAGCATGCATGTATGCATCCCTTAGCTTGGCACAAGTTACTTAAGCATTGAGACGCAACTTCTTGCAGTTCCTTGAGCCAACAACGGCAAACCAGGTTAGCTTTAAGAGTTCTAGTTAAATGTATTTTCAGAAAGGCAGTATAGCGTCCTTTATCCAAAATTTCTGAAAAATGAAAACACTGAACCTAACATGTTTATTTTATTATTGTGTATTTATTATTGATAGGCTCTGCTCCAAAAATGATAGCTCCCCGCAACTATTTAGTTATTCAAGGTTTTTTCTAGTTCACACAAACACACTTTTTTTTTGTTATGTCCTGGCTTGTCAGCCATATAAGAAAAGGCAGAATAATATGAAAATTAAATAGAGGCCATTAACTTGCGTCAAAATGAACACTTAGCAAAAAGTCGTAAGTGAAAGCTGTTGGTTAACACCATTTAGCATATACCAGTTAATCACTACTGTTCTAGTGGAATTTGAGATTGATTTGTGACTCACAAGCGGAAACAAAATAACCTAACACCATCCAACAATTAGGTTGCATAATTCAAGTAATTTTCTGAGACATCTGCTTTATACTCATCACACTACTAGATGAAATGCTCAGGCTTGGTGTGACGTCTTAACATTCAAATGCCATAGGCTTCTTCAACAGAAGATGCCATTTGCAAGATAATAACCAAGGCAGAAACCTGCAAATCCTTTAAAAGGGTTTGATTTTCAGAGAATGGACTCTAAGGAATTTCTGAAAATCTCTCTATGTTCCTTTCAAAGGACCTAGTCTAGAGCCCAGAATGAAGCCATTTTTAACAACTCAGTTCCTGTTTTGGACTTGTTAGTGTTAAGTTCACTTAAAGACAAGAAAAAATAATAGGAAGAAACAGCACTCAGAATATTTACGGATTGGGCATTTGTTTCAAGTACTCAGTTCTACAAAATATTGGAAGTAGACAAAGACCACTAGTCTGCACAAAGAAATGATACATTGTGAACCGAATTAATCTGCAGGATTTTGTACGAAATATGGGATCAATTCACTGACAAAATCATGATGGCTACATGGGGCTAATTCTTGGAAGTATTAAGTATCCATAATTGTAATGGATATCAGTAAAATGTTCCTCACTAAACCAAGGCTCACCAGTCTCCTGTTTGGATTTAATGTTGTGCTGTATTGTTGGATTCCATTATTTTTCCTCACAAAACCAAAAATCCACATTTGTTTTGTTTTAGTTTCTGCTGTAAGTAGAAAAAAGGTTTTTGTTTTTTGTATTTCTTTCTGAGAAAAATTATCAAGCTATCATCATTAACATGGAGCATTCACAGTTCACTTCAAAGGCTTCAGTATTTTCCTCTCTCTCTCATATTCCTGCATGCTCTAGGTGACAATTTATTTACACCTGTGCATCCACATTTGTAGATCTCATTTTTCAATGTCTGATAACAAGCCCAAACTTTTACCATGTACATCATGTAAAGTTTCTTTTCCTTGACTGTCATGATAAGGCATTAAGTACACATACAGTAAACCCACCTTTTTCAGATGAATGCATAAATACAGCTCCCCATATCTAAAAATGCAGCCAAAAGTATCAGATAATTTATTAAGGCAGTAAGTGTTTTTATCACTCCATCATGTTTTTGTAATGCCCTGTTATTTTCTCAGATTTTTTTGATCGGGTCATTGTCTTCCACCACAAAATCACTTCTACAATTGAGACAACAGATCAATCTCTTATGAAATGTTCAGGAAAGAGACACCCAACATGAATGTGTGAAGCTTATTCTATAAAAGAGCTAGGAAACAAACAAAACATAAGCTTGTACAACCAGTTGTTCATCATTTCACATTTCCACATTACTTGCCTATAAAAATCCAGTACTATATTCACTACTTTAGAACAGTTTAGGTACCTGTTTTTCTTTTACCCTTCCTGCAAGTTCCAATCCTTTTTTAATTAAAATCCTACAATTTTAGAAGGCCTTTAAAGAATTCTTTACACATGCATAAATACATAGTCATCTTATTTCCAAATATTTATTTTTCCAATGGCTATCTGAGGTATTTTGTCCTACTTCACATGTCTTGTGTGTGAGTTTTCATTGTCCAACATGTAGACAGCCAGCTAAGTTGCTGGCAAGTTTGCTGTCTTTGAAAAGACATGGCTGCTATTTTCTTACTAATTTATTTTTAACATTCTATTGCATAAAATCTCAAGCATGTACCACTTTTCTTTCTTCAGTAAGTTTCAAAAGATTCAAAGCTATTCATTGTTCTTAATATCTAGTCTTTTTTTTATTTAAAGGGGAATATGAAAAGGATTAAAAGGGGAATAGAAAAGGATGAGCAATACAGTACATCTTATAACACTAAGAGTACAGTGATATTTGGAAACTTTCAGAACATGGAACAATGGCATTTTGTAGGTTCTTAATTTATTACTCAATTTCCCTTATCAGAGATGTTTGTGAATCACAATATAATTTAACTACCATTCTAAAAATAAAAAAAAAGGAAAGAAATTTAAGATTTATTTTTTTCCATATGCCAGTTGTCACCAGCAATAAAATATGACATGGGCTGAAACCCTTGTGCAGTGCCACTTTATACCTTTGACTTGTACAATTAAAAGCAATAGAAAGGTGGGGAACAGTATTTTAGATTAATAAATAGAAGCACTTTTATTTCATCTCTGTTGATTCTCCAGTACTAAAGAAGGTGGGAAAAAAAAAACCAAAAACAACCACACAGCAGAAGTGTAATGGGAAAGCAAGAAATAATCCAGTAAAAGCCTACTTAGTGGCCATTCCACAGTTCCTATAAAGTCTAAAGAACCTATTGATTACAGAATATAAGCAACAACTTGTATAGAGTCTTGGGATCTATGCAGTTTATACACGCTTAGCTACTGCAACTACCCATCTGTATTAAGATCTTTGCAGTAGATAAAAAGTACGTAAATGTTGCTCTAGAAATATGTATTAGCATGTTAGGTGGAAGAATCTGGATGGCTTTTTCTCCCAAGGGAACAGACATTCTAGTTATAAGGACCTGCCATTACCGTTTATGCTAAATAGAAAATAGATACCAGCTGGGAAAAAAAAAAAAACATTAAAAAAGGTTTCACTGTTTCTATCAAATAGCTGCAAGAGAATTTGGTAGGTCAGTAAAAACCTCTGTTTAGAAGGCTCTTGAAAAGGCAGAAGAACAAATTTACTGGTATGAAGATGGAACTTGATATAGTGGTAAGAACTCTGTTCATTCACATGGAAGACTTTTCTATTTCAAAAATTATGGCCAGAATCAAGCAATTAATATGTCCAATTACATGTTCTTACCAAGAAAGAGTTAAATCTTTCATAAATCTAGACATATGTTTCACTCATCTACTGCTTTTAAATCACAGTAGAGCTAGTACACAAAACAAAGACTTCAGGCTGTTTCCAAGGTGATAAATCAAGAAGCAGTATTACATGTGGCAATAAGTTCACATTGCAGTTATTTAAGCCTTAAAATCTTCTTTGCTAGAGGATCTGCAAACCCCTTCCCCCTCACGCCTCCCCCCCTTTTTTTTTTAAATGAAGGATTATCCAGGATAAGGAAATGCAGGTAGATATTTGTACTGGCAAGACTAGCACAGACACCTAAATGCAAAGAAAAACTTTCAGGAAAAACTACCCTCTGTGATGCAATGCTAAAACCTTCCAAAATTACAGCAGGGTCCTGCCTTGGGGTGGAAAATGGGTGTTTTTGTGGTCTTCCCATCAAGCAGATTCTCAGAAGGTTATATCAAATTTCAGTGCTATCCTAGTTTTCCTCAAAAGAGAGCACCTAGCACTTTCAGACCATTTTTACTGACATCTTTGCAAAGGTTATGATTAGAATAACCAACAGATGTACAATTTTTTTTATTGTTAGATACACATTTCTATGTTGTCAGATATAATACCTGAATATATCACACACCCTAACACAAGGTATATCTGTAGTCTAGGTCTCATTTGAAGTTATGTGTAGCTCACACCTGTAATATTTGAATGTTGCACTCTTTTGGAATACAGAGATTACATTCATACTGTATTTTATCAGAAGCACTTAATGCAGGACAGTACAACATATCAGGCCTTAAAACCACAGATAACTCAGTTTTGCATGATGATTCATATATCCCATACTGACTCTGTGACCATTATGCCCTACAAAAAAAAAAGGCTCAGATCCCCAGAAGTCAGACTTCAGCCTGTACTGTTGCAAGGGGTTCTTGCTTTGCAAGTACAACTGACCTCACTGAATCTCATAAGGTTCCTGTGACCCATTCCTCCACCTTGCCTAGGTCCCTTTGAGCGGCAGCCCTGCTGTCAAGCAGGCAGAAGGTGGTAGACTCCTGACAAGAAGACCCTCAGACACAGGTATGATGCCACCGTGCTCAGCATTGTCCACCATTCAATGAAGCCTGCTCTTCCTTCCACAATTTGTGCATGCTTTAAGGAGCTTACCAGTTAACAATAAACACAGCATGATAGGGCCTCCGGGCCATCTTTGTATAGAACCACACAGCTATGGGCAACAGCTAGCCTGAATCCAAGGACAGAAAAAAAGTCCAGGATCCTGAATCATGAAATACTTGCTCTCTTCCCTGAGCTACCAGATGTGCTAAGGATTGTTATCACTACTGTATGCACGGTGTGACCCCAACATGCACTACCTCGAGGCTGCATCTGTTTATCTATTGTCAGGGATCTATTTAGCTCTTTCCAGAATGCATTGCTCCTCTGCTGTCAATCGATCCAATTTCGAAATCAGAAGTGTTCTCCCATTGAATAGGAAACAAGAGCCCATAGTTTTTCTCATTAAATTCCATCACAGCTTAATAATATGAAGCTTTTATAGTTCGTAAAATAATGCCATGGTCATCTATTGTATGTAAAAGAAAGAGACCAGCATCTGAAACATCAAAATGTCATTGATTCTCTTTCCAGGATCATAAATTGTGTTTTTAAAATACAGTCTTCAACGTTAAGCTTCATTTTTTCCATGTTTTTAGTTCCTAAAACAATGAACAACTAATTTTGGGAGCTTGGTCATGACAGACCAATGTGGTAAGCAGATAAAATGAAAAGCTGATACCATAAACCACTTTTTTCTTTTTCTTTTTTTTTTTTTAATGCAAAAGCCTCTAATACTTTTCAGACGGCTTTATTTTTTTCTTTTCTGGTTGCTTATGTCCTAAACAAATGTTTTTATGAGCACAAAGTGGTGTTTTCAGTGGAAGTCTGGAGGGGTCTGCACAAGAACATTAAGCAGGTTGTGACCCAAGACACTAAGGCTTTGATCCAGTAATGAGATCATCAGATATACTCCCAGCAGTGTTGCAGATGTGCTGAACAATAAAACAGAACTAACTACAGCATCCAGAAATGCAGATCTAGAACAACCATATACACAAAGTGATTAGGGAACATAAGGCTAAAGAAACAAAGGCTGAAAAATGACTTTCACTCCAAGGACCGAATGATTATTACAACTTCAAAAATACAAACTGCATTAGTAATTGGCATTACAAATATTATCTTAATATCTATGCAGTACAAAATACAGATTAAAGGCAAAAACATAGCTTTCAAAATCCTGGAAGATTAGATTGGATATAATGACCTATGAAATACCTTATTGAACCATATCATGAAGGAAATATATGTATAGTTTTTAATAGACAGCACATATTAGTTTCACTCTTAATTAAGAAAGTTAGCAGGCAGTAGGTAAATGCTGCCACACAATATTTCCACAGCAGGGAGATTTTCAGGGCTACAAATTGTGTTAAGGATAGAGAAAGGGCTGTCATTACAGTGAATTTTTACACTGTGAACATGGGAATTGTATCTATATATAGATATATCTATAATGTACTAGTGACAGGTCTTTTACACAGGAACCTGTTGGTGATCAGTTATTGCAACTGTGATTGTCCCAAACTGCATCCTTGTTTAAGGGAGACCCCTTACCTGTGTCAACTCATCAATTATCACTTAATAAGAACAGTCACTCCTGTTTAAATGTCCAACATAGACAGATATAAATTCAGACATTAGCACAATGAAGTCTAATATCTCAATAAAAAGCACAAGTTAATAATTGCTATGAGCCACGTCCTATATTTAGCCAGTCCTTTGAAGTTTATAGGGGAGACAGTCAAAATATTCAAAAGGGGGTCGTGGTGTTTAAAAGACATTTGATTTAGAACATGCAAATGAAACAGAATAATTTAAGTTGCTTTAGATTTTGAAGCTAGGATCTGAATATTGCTATTTGTCATTTGCTAGCCAGCAGTTCTACTTTTGATTTTGTCTGAAAACTATAAAGGAATATTTCAATGCTTAACTACTCAATAGTGTTTCCACTGCACTGTATACTTTACTGTGCAATAGACAACCCTTGTCAGTTAGTCTTGCATTTTACTTGTGTATATTTCTATATCTGTTTTATCTTTAGTCCAGATTTTTAAAGCTACTTTAGCGTAGTTTAAGAAAGATTCATTTGTTCTTAAATTTATACCTGAACTGCTGCATCACAAGTCATCAAACACCAGTTTTTCAGGCTTTTTTAAAGAGCTGTGATTTATGTTTTTTATTGTCTTAACTCAAAAGACTAGATGTGTAATGGTTAAGTTAGAAACACTAATAGTTATTCACACACAGAAATGGATACTAGTTTGATGCAGAGTACTACCATATGAAATACAAGGAGTTAATGAAGATTGTTTCTTTTTATGGATGAAAAAAATAAGAAAGTCACAAGTAACCATATATTTAATAACACTCTAGGAAAGTTAAAATTGACATCTATGTTGCTCTGCACAATAAAAGATTAATCACCAAGCACAGGAAAAATTGGAAGAATGAGAAATCTAACCTAGCCCCAAACCCAGCAGTAATACTAGCTTGAACATACCCAAGTATCCAGTACCTAGACTGAAACTAAGCATCAGTCAATAATCCCAGCTGACATTATCACTAGCCCTTGAAATCCAGGCCACTTAACATACAGAAATATATTCAATTAGCAAATGCTTCTTTTCCTAATTTTTCACACATGCTGCAACTGTAGTCTTGAGCATACAGACATGAGTGAGCTATTGCAACAAAAATTATGAAGAGGCCAACAGCTTATGCTCATGTCAGTCATCAGCTCTCTGGGGTTTGGAATGTCCAGCAGTGAACCAGCTACTGCTTGGTTAATTTAGCAATAAACAAAGCTTTTCAATTCATCTTCTTCCCAAGCCTAACATCAGTAACACCCAGGTGACCACTTTTTAAACCAAAATTAAGCAGCTCATAATCCTGCTAGCACTGGCATTCATTCTAGACCTCTGAACACAGCAATAAATTAAAACTTTTATTACAAATTACTATAGGCAACACTTCAAGGGAAGACAATCTGAAAATAATGGTGTATGATAGTAATTTCTTTTTTACTCAGTAGCTATGTGATCAGACCACTTTTGCCTGGCATATGCGGGACCTAGATTCAATTCTTCCTCTGAAAGCATTTTAACTTGGACCTTCTGCCTCCCAGGAAAACTCTCCAATCACCACCTTTTATTCTGTTCTTTGCTGGATGCTCCCAGTCTATCAAATGGATGCTTTATATAAAATGCTTTCACTAGAGCAGGAGCTAGAAGATCCTGGAAATCTTTTCTCCACTGTGATTATCTTAGCTATCGGGCCATCACATCATTTGTTCATTTTGTCTTTTTAAGCATTTTGTACAAAAAATGAACAGCTCAGCTGAAGGCACTGAGACATATGCTTCGTTACACATATGTACAGGAAACATCTTTTTCCAAAATCCACTCCTAATTCAGGAGAATTAGCTGAAAACTATGAACACAAATATAGATATAAATACCCACAGAAGTGCTCATGTTTTCCAGTACCTATAACTGGACTTTGATTTCAGCTTCAATGTTCAAATCATATGTGTCTAGCCTTCAGCAGCCAAAGTCTAAAGCTTGTATCAAGGTATCAAACTTGTGAGTTTTGCACTATGGCATTTGAGAAAAACATTCTCTTTCAGATTTCTTGGAAAGTAAATGATTTATGTTAACTCAGGTGTACAATAGTTATAAAAGCACAGTCTACTATTGTTAAGGAAATACTTTGGCTTCCTTGCTGATAAGATCATTCTACCCTTGCAGAATGTCAACAGCTAATCATATTCTTTCTCTGTGCTGATATTATACTGAGAAATTGACTTTGCCATCTGGCCTTCTTGAATTTTTATCAGGTCTTTTTAATTAGGTTCAAATCATTGATTTCCATTGTTCCCCAGCTTCTATCTTTTTCTGTACCATTAAGACTGAATCTGTTTCCAGTGCACTGCAGTGTTCTCAAGTGGAACCTAAAATGAAGAGGATTTTCCCACAGGTTTTCACACCTTACATCTGCTAGCAAAAGTCCTGTCATGCTTGCCTAGTAGTGCATATAATTCAATTTTTGTTTTATTAAGATATAAAGATGACCATTCTATTAAAAAAATAAAATAAAACAACCTTAAAAACTCCAAATGAAAAACGGGTCCAAGGCTTAAAAATTAGACCTCTGCAAGAATGCTGGAAGGTTAGGTTGCTAGAATTACACTGAACATATTTAAATCAAAGTGGCTATAAAGACTTTCCTAGGCCAGGCCATATTTCTACATTGGTTTGCTTTTACTATTCTGTTGCAATGCTAATGGTATGGTCCTGGTTTCAGCTGGGATAGAGCTAATTTTCTTATTAGCTGGTATAGTGCTGTGTTGTTACTAAATAATGTTTATACTAGTCAAGGACTTTTCAGCTTCCCATGCTCTGCCAGGAGCACAAGAAGCTGGGAGGGGGCACAGCCAGGACAGCTGACCCAGACTGGCCAAAGGGCTATTCCATACCATATGGTGTCATGCTTAGTATAGAAACTGTCTTTATCTCAGCCCACGAGTTTTCTCACTTTTACTCTTCCGATTCTCTCGCCCATCGCTCCGGGGGGGAGTGAGCGAGCGGCTGGGTGGTGCTCAGCTGCCGGCTGGGGTTAAACCACAACAGCATTCATGTAGCACTTCAAGTTTAGAAAAAGTTTATAATATCCAAATATTTCTGTATACTTCAGATACAGACACTGTAAATTTCAGCTCTCAGAGCAGAAGCCCCTGAAAGGCTATTTGCTTTAAACCTTGCACAAAACAATAATTAAACTATAAGGTAATTTTGGTAATGTTAATCTATAATGAAGACATTGTCCTTTGTAAGAAAAGTCTTTAGGAATTTGCTTTCATAAGAAAAATTGAAGACAGGTCCCTAAATAAATTAAGACTATCTTTAATTTGATTTCCAAAGTATGCAAAATCTAGATCTGAACTTCCTCCAGAATTTAGCAGGGGGGGCTTGGATAGGGACCATCACCTTAGTTTTGGCTTTAAAAAAACAACAAACAAGCAAACGCACACCCACACCAACTTGATTTTACAATTTAGATGTTGAACACCAAGGTTTACATTTTCTGGTCATTTAAATCATTAATTATATACAAATCTCTATGCATTTTAAAAGTAAAATACAGTAAATCCTTTGGAAAGGAGACCAAACACACCAATTTGGGGTCCACACAAAAAATTCTTCAAAGATTTCAGTCAGAATGACACAATACACTAGTACTACTCCAAATGCCACTCACAAGGCACTGCACTCACATTTAAGGTCCAAATATGTCCAAGGCTTCTAGGCTTGCTCTCACTGATGGCCAAATAAACTGTTGGTATGAAAGCTGACAAGCTATGTTTTGCTAGGTACTAAAGCAATATCTTTCCTGCAGGGCAGGTTCCTGCAGGACAGTGTTTTAGTTTCTAGTTGAGAGATGAAGGACCTATCACTGGAACAATACTTTTTCCCTTTCTCCCCCCCAGAAGGAAGGGCAAAACATAATAGTGTTATATGTGCAAGTTCAGGTACTGGAGAGTACTTGGAAATTCAGGTAGCAAAATATTTATCTACAGTACTTCTAGAATAAAACAGAAGCTACCTCTCACTAAAGAAATTACAGCCCTTTTAAAAATTTTACTCTAAGCATGTACTAGCCACATATCCACTTAACAATGTATCAATAGCAGAGTTTACTTCAAAACAAAACAAAGGACCTACAGTGCAGTAAACGTAAGGCATAAGGATCAAAATGTGGTGATACTTTGCAATTAAAGGCAGTCAACCAGAACACATGTCTATCCATTGGTATGAAAGGGGAAGGAGGAGAAGGTGCAGGGCAACTTTCATGTTTCAAATGTATGAAGCCCTTCCACTTACTTGAGTTGTACACTCCGGACGCTTTGATTGGGACATATTTGCTTGGAGATTAGAGCAAGCAAATTGTAAAGAAAAACCAGCAAATCAGATGCAATTACACTAGGTATGGTGTGTCTTTTAAGTAGGCCTCTTGGTACAGTGCCAGGTCTGCTTGATAATCCCAATGCATTTACTTCCATGAAATAGAACAAAATCATTGACTCATGTTCAATTTGTGATCCAAAATATTCCCCAAATCATTTCCAGAAATCCTACTGGACAACTCTTCTTAATTTTGTATTCATGCAGTTCGTCATTACTGTCTATGCTTTTTATTCTTTCAGACATTTACCTCTAATTTATCAAGAATTAAATATTGCCTTCTATCCTGATTGCAACCCTTCTCAGATTACTGTCGTGTGAAATCTGACAAGCACATTATCTTTTCCATCATCTTGATTATTAATGAACAGATTTAGTAGAAACAAATCACAAGTCAGATTCCTAAGGAAACTTGCTTGATACAACCTACCGAACAAAAGTAAAACAGATAAGTGCTTTTTGAGTGCTCTTTTCTAACCATTTACACATTAACCTTGGGTTAATTTCCCTAGCCTGAGTTACTCAGGAGAATGTTATAGAAGTCTCAAAAGATATTTTTTTTTAAATCAAGATATGCATCTACCGCTTCTGTTCTAGCCAAAGGCTTGTTATCCTGCCATATAAGAAAATTAAATTGGCTTTATAAGATTTGTTCTGGACAAACCCATGTTGACGGTTTCTTGTTATCTTGTAGGTCCTCACAAGTAGTCTGTTTGGTTTACTGTTTTTTCCTGAAATTGAAATTAAGCTGCCTCACCTGTAATTCTCCTGCTCTTATGTTTTCAAAATATCATGGATGCCACTTTCAGACTTCCACAGCCTTACCTATCCTCCAACATCTCTAAGATCATTGTTAATGCCTCTGAGATTGATTCAGCCTGTTGGATTAATTTAATGTGGTCCAACTAACCTGAAAACATATAACCCAACTATTTTATGTTCTTCTCCTAGTATAGCCTCTTTTGCCTTTTTGACACTAAAATTAATTGCTTCATTCAAGTAATCACAGTTGGCCCTTTTAGTGAAGAAAAAACATATCAAACACTTGGACACCGTCTTAGACTTCTCACTCATTAGCTTTTCATTTTCACTGAGTAGAGACCAAAAAAAATGTTTTTTCCTTAGTGGTAGCAGACAGAAATAATGTCTGAATACTTTTACTCAGCTGCATCTGATTTTGTACACTCACCTTTCTGGTTCTGTACCTATGTATTCACCCTCAGTAACCTTAGTTCTTGTGTACTTCATTTTTAAGACAATTTAACAACTCATGATTTATCCAAATTGGACTCCTGCTACACTTTCTGTCTCTCTTCCTCTCCCTCCATTAAAAAAATTAAAAATAGTAAAAACTGTTGTTTCTTTGCAGTCTTTTTAACCCTTTTTCACCTAGTCTAGGTTCACATGAAGTACAACCCATCACTTACCTAAGTTTATTGAAATTTATTGTTTTATTTAATTATCTCCCCTTCTTTCCTAAAGATCATGAACTCTATTTCCAAAGTTGCATTCCACCAGCATATTCTCAACAAATTCCTCCCTGCTAGTTTCTCTCCTGTCTTGACTAGCCTTCCTTTTCTTTACTTCTTCAATTTCAGTATGTAATTTTAATTATGCTTTTACTTAGTGTTGTGGGTTTTTTTAAAAAAGGACCTAAACCAGGGAAAACCAATGTAATCTGTATTCCAACTACATATGTTGTGATAATTAAACTGAATTAACAAACCTGCACTTGAATGGATGTTCACAAAAAGCCTCCAAAAGCTGGGCTTCCCTATTTGGGGGCCTGTATTAGATGTGCACCATCAGAGTGGTTTTACTCTTTTTGCCATGCATTTACAGACACTTAAACACTGTCTGTGTTCTAGACAGAAGAGTAAGTTATTGTAAGGGAATATCAACTTACTTGTTTTCTTTGGCAAGCTATACTCCTGTCAAATTCAAATATTATTCAAGATTTATTTCATGTGAATTATTCCTTCAAGTCTCCATACGCCAATTACATTATAAGCTAGACTCTATGCTAAGACCTTCAGTTCCTCTTCCTTATTGTATATCTCTCTCACGTTTCTTTCTTATTTCTTCCATAGGCATGGAGATACACAAGATGTCTGATGGAGTAATATTATTCTGCTTGTTCCTCTTATGACACTATTATGAATAAACTTCTCTAATTTATAATCCCTGTTCACTTAGTTCTTTTTACAGATACAAGTGTTATTTCTTGCTCTAGAGGTTGCTCAACCACTCAGAAATACTTCAGTGATGTTTTTTTTTAAATTGATCACAGACATTTTTGACGATTCATTGTTAAACGACTTTTACCCTACTTCATTCTGTGATAATACATTTGAAACATATGCCATTTTCTATCCTGTGAGAAGTTACCTTGCTTTTTTTTCGTCCTAAGAGACAGCTATTCTGAGAATACCAGACTAGTGCAGCCAGAAGCCAGTTGCTTACATAACTAAAATGCAGGCTAAATCCACATGTCAGACTTCATAAGTGATCTAGATTCATTAACTCAGGTGTACAAGTATTGTGACAGGTTCATGCTTTTACTGCAAAGGATGAAGAGTTCTACAGGAGGACTGCAGAATATTCTTGACACATTTTAGCTAGCTTTTATGTACTGATAAAAGCAAAGCCACTGCAACACAGTTCATCTTTTCAGCTTCCTAAACAGGTTTTCCACCTTCCAGTGAATTTGCCTATATTACAGTCAATAGGTAATCTCAGCCAAACAAAAGCCCTCAAGTATTTTACCCAGTTGAGAGCAATAACTCAAAGCACTCCTACAATCACTTTTCTTCAAGATGGTAGAATGAAGAGCCAGGCTCTCATCTGCTAAGAAGCTTTCTTTGCTGTGGGGAAATCAATAGCATGTGGAGATGGCTTCTCAATTGTCCCTTTTAATCCATTTTTAGTTTTCCCGCATTTACCATAGTTTGCCTTCTTCCCAGTTTGGTTTCCTTCATGGCTATCCTACTACCCAGATATTCACAAGAATGAGAAATCTTTCCCCATGATATTTTAACTAACCTAAGCAATTTTCTTTTACCCTGCAGATTCACACCACCATTAAAGAACTATATATTATATATATATATATATATATATAAAAGGACAAAACAATATTACCTCTCCCGTGTCTCCACAGCAATGAAGTCAGGGAATCCTTGTGTCCCTACCATGAATCCAGTTTTCTGGAATTAGACAAGTACACTTTCACTTTCTCTCTCCTGTGATGAAAACTATGCTGATAATAAAGAGGGAAAGAAACAAACCAAGAAGCTAATTTGCATAGTCATTTCTTCTTGCACATCCGCAGTGAGGACGCATGTTCAAGGTCAAGTTGTCCACAGGTCAGAACCCAGATCATCAGGCACGGACATAGCTGTAGCCCTGACATTAATACCTGACGGAAACAGCTAATCATGGGTTGGTTAGGAACCACAATCCATTGTGCCAGGCTCCATACAAATATAACAGCTCTGTCCCAGAGACCACACTATTCACTTTATGACAATATATTGAAAATTGATTACACACAGCAGAATTTAAAAAATCCATTTTCTGTAGAAGATAAATAATACATTGTTCATTAATCAGCTTCAGAGTTTTTCTGAAGATACTCAGTGTTTTCTGGTAATTTGTTAAAACCTTTCCCTTTTTTTTAAATCCACAGTTCTCACCAAAAAAACCCCTAAGACCTCAATAACACCTATTACCTGTCTCTTAGCTCAACATATACCCACTTGCTGATTAAGTCTGCCTAACCCACATGGCAAAAAAAAAAAAAAAAAAAAAAAAATTACACTAGTTAATGATATGCCTGCCTGGAAAAACTGTGTCTTGTGTGGCCACTTCTGGCAGTATGAATTGAACTTCAGCACAATGTGCTTTGCCAGAAGTCCTGCACTATAGAACCATTCCTTCATCCTGGCAAGTCTGTATTATAGTATGTGGCAAGTAGAGGCATCCATATGCTGGTAACCTTTTCAGACCACCAAAGAACAGATGGTCTCAGATTAGCTGTTGACGAGCTGTTAATGTAACTATCCATCAATGCCTTTAATTACAGTTTTCTTGTTTTCAAAACAGCCCATATTGGATTTTTTTTTTTTAAAGCAGAACGTAAAAAAACCTGTTCTGTAAACACAGAATAGACCTATAAACACAAATAGACCTAGACAGCATTCTTCGTTCTCCCCCTATGAAAACTGCATGTGAATATTCATCTGTATAAAATTATCAAAAAGATATAGTAAATATAGGTGATCTTAATGCATGTTAAAGGCTCCTTTGGACCACCTCTACTGAGGACATAATTTTAATCACCTATTCCCAGAAACCATAAATCATGCACTACATAAAAATTTCTATTACAAAAAATCTTCCTTAGAAAATATAATTTAAAAAATGTATAATTTTATGCTTTGGCAAAGAATAGACATATTTCCATAAATACCTTATGGATAAAAAATTACCTCTGCCTTTGCATAGTTAGGGTATTACTTTGGTAAACTCTCTTCGGATACTACAGTGAAAGCTATTTCATTTTTATTTTCATTACAGTGAATTGCTTGTTAAATGAAAAAAGTCTTGCACAGATAACAGTTTCACATACCAAACCTTCTTCCTTCAGGAACCAGTTGATAGCCAATCCAATTTAATATAGTCTAAGCCATTTTATTAGCATGTTATCTGTGCAGGTAGTTCTATCAGTGCACTTCCCAGAGATGAAGTGACATTGTTTCTCCTGTGTTGGATGCTACACTGCTCCCAGTTTTTGTGCAGGTAAAAGTAGGTGGAAAGACTAATCATGAAGCTCTGTTTTAAATTTTTACTATATTATTGCCACAAATCCAGGTTTTCAAGGTCTTACATGTGATTTTCTAACAAAGACAGTCTGGAATAAGGTATACATTAAAGCATAAAACAGAGCTACTGAAAATGCACACATCTTTGGAAAGATTTAGATACGTGAATAAACTAGCCAAACCTATAACTGTGAAGCATTTTATTACTATCTATAAGGAAAGGTTATGTTTACTATAATAACTTTCTTTAATGTGTAATTGTTGAATTCTAATAAGAGTTTCTATTTTTAGAGAAGAAAAGTCTATAACAGTCCTTTGCCACAAATTCACCTATAAACTCTTGAAACATATCTGTATTATAGGAGCCTTAACTTTGCAAGGTGAACAACAACAAAAAGAAGTAATTTTGGGATCCCTACCATTTACCTCCACTGTATTACCTGGAACGACTGCAATTTACAGCAAACGTTAGGGTTTTACTTCCATGAAGGTAAATACTGGTATATGAAATGATGAAAAGTCTGCCATTTTGCACGAAGCCCATGGTCAAACTCAGCGACAACTCTGCTACACATCAGCTGCATTTAGCTGCTTAAGACCACATGACACTAACCTCAAATCCAAAAGCTAAAAATAACAGTGAATTAAAAACTACTTTTCATGTCTTTCTTCCCACCATGGTCTTCCCTCAAAGTCTTCATTCCAAAAAGGAACTAAAATTTTTATTATACATGAAGACTTTAAGTAAGATCTTATTTTTGCAAGAAGGAATGTTTAGAAGAAGGAATACAAATCTCAACAGACTTTGGAAGTTTCAATACAGTATTACAGATATCTTACACTTAGATAATTAGAGATATTAAATATTCCTTAGCTTTGGATACCTGTAAACTCCCATCCATCACCACTGGAAAAATGACTCTCAACTAGAGGTGAACAAACATATTTCTTCCTTCACACTTCTCCATTAAATTCTAGTAGTAGTGCAATGAAGGTATGGATTTGACGCATGTCCCTCACCATTTAAGAACTAATTAAGCTTTTACCAAGTCCTTTTTGGCAGGAATTCTTTTGCTACCAATTTAAAACACTTTTCAAATTTAAAAAAAAAAAAAAATTGAAACTGATTCACTCACAGAACACCATCAATGTTTTACCTTCTTGCAAATGGCAGCCATTTTCAGATAATACGCAGGCTGTCATAAACACCTATGACTGTTTTAAATAACACTGACTTGGTTGTCAAAATAGGTTAAAGGGTCAGCATCTCAAACTAGTCAGTTGTACTCTAGAAAACATTCTACTACTTACAGGAAAAAATCAATTTCTGTCTCTTAACATATCCAGCATGTAAGCACATGACAAGAGATGTGTTGTTTAATCCAACGTAGCATGATTCAGACATATAACAGTACCTGCAGAAGGACAACAACAATGCTATTAACACACTGAATCATAGTCTCTATAGTATCTTGAAATGCAAGTGTTGTAACACATTGCTATGGTACAGTCCTTTAGGGGACCAGTGTTGCAGCAAGTTTTAGTGTGCCATAGTGTGCCATAGTGTGCCATAGTGTGCCATAGTGTGCCATAACTACAGCTGAAGTCTGGAATACAGGGTGAATTCTGAGCATGCAGCGACAGGAGCGTAAGCAATCTATGATTTCAGGCCGTTTAGCATCAATCTAATTGCCTATTCCCTCGACAGATGAAGGGACAGGATGATTAGAGTCAAAAGGGCAAAAAAAATTTTATCATTAATAAAGGCAACGAAACTGCAAGGAAGGAGGAAGGGAAGTAAGGAAACAGAATGGGGGATACTACTCTATGGTATTCCTCCTGAATTATTTGGAATGTCAAAATGGCAGGCAAACCTGCAGATATTTTGCCTCAGGATCTACTCTTAGCAGGGCTCAGTGGAAGCAGGAAGGGAAAAAAAGTCATGCAATGGTATAACAGTAGAAAATATAAAAAAAACCAGATTGTCTCTCTCTGTATATAGGTATGTATGTTTGTATACATATATATATGCATACATCTGTGTTCACACACACACATACTAATCGTGCCAAAAAATATTGAAGAAAATATACAACTTTCTTAAAATATGCCAATCAGTGCTAAAGGTGGCATAGAACTATAAAAAATAGTAAATGCTTAATAGGTATTTTGAACCCATTGCAAATATATACTGCCAAGACATGTCCTAACAGACTGTATTAATAATGTATCAACCCATCCCAAGGTCTTTGTCTGTCACGGCCCCTGAACTTTTTCTCAATGACTGCTCAAAATCAGTTGTAATTTATTCTGATGACTGTAACTCGCTCCACATTTTTGAGGCACTAAAGCTATTCTTTTGATTAGTGACTATGGTGTATCTTCATCAGTGTTAAAATAGTATTTTAAGTGAGTGTTTACTATGATGGCTCTGACAGGCAATAGTGCCTTTCATGTAAAGGTCATTGGCTCACTTCTGACCCTAGATAGTAAAGGCTGAAAGTCATTGCTGCCCAATGGCTATTTTGTACCCTGTATGAAGTGAATTGATGGGTTTGGTCCAGAGACTTAGTGGATAAATATCCACATCACAAACTAGCACCAGAATTGGCGTTACCAATGTCATTCTCAGCAGAAGGTCAAGGAGTGAATTGTCATAGAGACTAAATTGTGTTCGCAAGCCTAGAAGGCAAGATAAAAACAGACTAACTAGAAGAAGAGCCCCTTTCCTGCAGCTGCTTCAGTGCTGTCGGTCCAAGATTCTTAACACACTAAATTCACTTTCAAAAAGAATATACCACTGGGAGGATTTCTAAAACAACTAACTGTTGATAAACTGTGAGATTTATTGGCAAATATAAAATTTAAAGATCCAAGAAGCATATAATATTTAGGCTGTTACAATCTCCTCCATCAGTCTTTACTTTATAAAATCAAATTAATTGAAATTAGTAAAGAAAACAGCTGATCTGGTCTTCCCATTATCCAACCTTCTGCCAGCACAAGTTTATCCTTTGCTATGTAATGTCTAAATAATTGTACACATTCCAGTGACACCATTTCCACTAAACCTTTTTTCAGATTTTTTTTTTAGACTTTGTTTATATGTTTTTGTTTAGAATTAGCAAAATTTGAGCTTACAAGATATTTTGGGAACCATATATATCCACTTTTTGAACAGCTGAGAGTTTTCTTCTACTCCACTTTCTGCTGAGCCACAGGTTGCCTTCAGGGCAGTTTCTTTAATAAACTAGATGATACCCAGCCCTAAAACTGCACAATTCCCTATGCATTCAGTGCAACAAATCAACTCCAGGATTTTTTCCGGTGATCGTAAATATCTTGCTACCATATGCACTAATATTTAATAGAATTAATTAAAAAATTGCCAAGCTCTTCCACTCAAGTCATTAGAGTCTATAAAAGAGAGATATTCAGTTGTTTACTGACTCTGACAGAAATACAAAGATAAATAGACATATTAAAATGTATAAGCAAGCTCTCTTTTGTAGGCACTAAGTTTATTTTAACAATGTCAATAAATGTCTGCTTATATGGGTTCAGCAGTAACTAATGTTCACCAGGAGGTACATTTTAGAAACAAGAACCAGGAAAAACCTCTATAAACACAAATGGGAAGATTAAATGTGGAGTGAAAATGAAATCTGTTAGGAATTTCCCGTGAATTTCTATAATTGAGTAACTTGGGGAAAGCACTAGTTTCAGTTTTGTCATAGGATAGAAATCCAGCTTGTAAAAAGATGAGGAAGGTAACCAATTTACTTATTAAAATATAGGAAATATGAATGACAGCATTACTGCATTATTAGAATTTAATTTTAAAATACAATTTATAGGATGAAGACTGCTCTTTCTTAATCGTGCTCACTGCCATGGAACAGCTTTAGTAAAGTATATTATTATATAATTTTACTTTCCTGTTAAGAAATTAATTCTGAGTATTGCAAATTGCTTGAGATATTATACCTATAGGTCATATTTGTACATGCATATTTATATATATATAAATCATATTTTTGTATAAATATATTTTTTTCCCTTTCAGAGATTGGCCAGAAACTTTATGTGGGGGGACAACAGAAGAGAGCGATCTTCACAGCCTATTTGCATTTCCATTTCACAAACTCTCATCTCTCTGCATTATTCTAAAGGCTGCCTTTGACACTATCTTCCTGCTGGAAGATAACTGCCAAAAAAAGAAAAGAGTTGGAATTGAAAGTTTTCCAGGCTGCTACCTATCTAATGTCTCCTCAGTTGTCAGAAACTATCCAGTGTCCCTCCATTTTCCACAAAGCCGGTTCCCTTCTCATCACCAAGGAGAACTTAGGGCAGCACGGGTAAGACATGCCAAATTAGTGGCAAACAAAAGAGAAAATGAAAAAGGAGATATGCAAATTAAGTCACCTTTTCATAGGTATCCTAAAATCACATCATTTGTTGAGACTGATCTTTGATAGGAAGAGATCAGGTTAAATCTAAATCCATAGTCATATTGCTCAATTAAGGTGAAGATGAATGAACCAGGCCTCTTCATTGCGATCATTTCTTCTTAACAGGGATATTGTTCCTTCAGTCTCAATGAAAATCTAGTTTTAACACCAGTGCTTAATTTATTGTCAAATTAAGCAGGCAGGATTTTCAAATAAGAGAAGGACAAAAAGCATATAATTTAAATCCTGCAGTTCTGTGCTCTTATTAAGGTTGGTCTCTCTGTGCTTTGAAGTAAAAGTCAGGGCATAGTCAGACCTGACAACTAACATTATCTGACCTCTATATTAGTGAATATATGACAGATTTATTTTAAAGAGATAGGCCAAGATGATTCAGATAAGTCACCCCGAATCAACTCCACACCATGATTAAATATTACTGATAAGTGTCAACTATTACAGTAACCCCACTAAGAAAAGGCAAAAATAAATTTCTCCCTCTCAAGTGCAATAGTTTGGGTTTTTTTAAAAGTCTCATGCACAAGTACAGAGGACAAATATTTGAGAAATATGGATGTCACAGGACTCTTACAATATAATTCTACTATCTGCTTAATTGTCATGGAAAATGCAGTGAGATTAACATTGATATGAGCATTACTAAATTTCTGATCACTAATATTCTCAGGAATGGTGTTCATTTTACATGCTAATGAGTAGATAAAAAGAATTAAGATCCCTGAGGGAGAAAAAGAGGTTGACTGAGGTATGAAATGCCCCTAAGACTGCAGTCAAATATGATTGTGGATGTGCGCCGTTTCTGTAAGCTGCCAGACACACTAACTTGCTTTCTGCTTGGGGTAGAGCTATTTCTTTTTTCTTGTTATTGTTAGGGGGTTTATATGTAGAATGAAGACCCGTATGAAGAGTTGTTCTTAGGAATGCAATGCTTTATTAATATAAATAGTGCTTTCATTAGGGTATTATGGTGAGGTGGTATAATTATAGGTGGGATAATTAACATGAAACATGCAAATCTTTACTTTCAGGGAATGTTTGATATAGGACACCAAGGAATATTGCCTGAGTATACTAATACCTTGGTGCTCTCTTTTAATCCTCATCACTGAAAAAGGAATTTATTCCTTCAGGTATTTCAAATCAAACTACAAACACTGCAGTGAAAAAAACCCCAACAAACAAATAGGGAAAAAATACAACAGCAAAAAAAGCCAGCTGGCAATCTATCTTGTTCCTTAAGCAGAAAAGAAAAACAAAAACCGTTATTACTTTTCTCTTTAATAAATGAAGTCTACTGATAAACTTATTGATAGACAGATATTCTGGCAACAGATTGTCAAAACGTGTCACCAGACCACACAAGTAACCCACACTCACTTACAAGCTGTCTGCAAAGTTAATATAAGAACCTGTAAAATATCCCAGGTTTGGAGTATAAATATCTTAGTGATGAAGTAAATTCAGAATGTTTTAAAAGTTATTATTTGCATTTTTAAACCACAGGACTGTTAAATATGCAAAGACCTAAATTAAACTTCAATATTAAGATCTATCTCTAATACAGGAAAATATGTATTCACAGTTCCCAACCAGAAAATACACAGTTATGTATATAATAGCAAGTGCAACTTTACATGCTGCTTTTGGAGCAGTAACGGGCATCCACCCCCCCATGCCAAATGTTGCAATGTTTGGTGTTAGTTTAATGGCTGAACTCCAGCTGGGATTTTTCAGGGGAAGATTTTGCACTGGTTACTTATTGCCAGACTAAAGATTTACCTAAATCTTTTCTGAGAGCTTGTTCCATCACTAGGTTCCACATTGCACAGCCACCACATGAGAAAAAGTTAAAAACACGTAACAATTTAAGAGACCAGTTCTGTTCCTTCTGTTCCTCCTAAATCCTTGCTCTGTTCCAGCAGTCATTAGGAAAAAGGGGAAGGCCCTTGTTAACCAAGCCATGTACTGCTACACCAGTAATTGCTTTTTGGTTATAGCGTGGTTCAACCATGTTACAGCAGCAAGAAGAGACATCTTCTTAACGATTCTGTGGAGATACTCAAAACCTGACTGGACACAACCCTGGGCAACCTGCTCTGTCTCTACGCTGCTTGAGCAGGCATTTGGACTAGATGATCTCAAGAGGTCCCTCCCAACCTCAGCGATTCTGTAACTCTGTCATTCTCACACTCGAGAATGTTGTTTGCTTTGCAGGTATTTTACTTCCATTTAGGTTTATTACTAGGAAGCCTGAGATGTAAAATGAAAGTTGCATATAAGTTGCATATGTCTCTTTGTCCACCCTCTTGTTTCCAGATGGCTGAGCACTAGACCAAGTGGAAAAGAGGGTATGCAGTCACTGTGGAAAAGAACCAGCTAGACTCTTCCCTGTATCTCTAGATGGTATTTCTCTAGTTGGCTAGCTATTCTTGATCCCTTTTGGTATCCCCTGTATGGTGTTGCTGCTTTATGTAAGAGGATACTCTTGCCTCAAAGCTAGCACAAAGGCTCCATTTGAGAAATAGCTGCATTAAAAAAGACTCCCTGGCAGAAAAAGCAGGAAGAAGATATTTTGCTTAGAAGAGTTTGGCTTCAAAAGAGATAATGGGAAATATTTGCAAGAGAGGTACTGGTAGGAGATGGGTGTAAGATACAAGGAGGGCAGCTGATAACAGAGATTAAAAAAAAAGAGATGTATATACATATCCACGGCAGGATCCACATCAAGAAATATACAGGACAATCTCCCATTTCTAAAATTCCAAGAGTTAATATAAATGGACAAATATATAACAGAATAGGACATAAAATGTCCTAAGCAATGCATCTGCTCTATATTGAATTGAAATATGTCGATGTACAGGCTTACGTATCCCTTAGGCCAAAGACTCTTTCAAACAGAATTTTTGGTAGCTAAAGGAACATTTGCCTAAAGCACCTGTCAAGTGTCCATTGAGAACTGAATCATGTGATTTCTAAGCATATATCATCTTGGGCTACTGTCAAGATCTGGTGGTGACTTGTTGTTGGACATCGCAGCAAAAGTATATTCTAATTTTGTTCAGGAAAAGCAGGAAAATGATACTTTGCTCAGAAGACCTTGGCCGTGAAGAAAGGAAAAGCAAAGCCAAACCCTAACTCAGAAGGAGCAGACAGACCTTCCACACAGCATCTATGGCCCCGGAATTCTAACTTTTCATAGAACCACGTGGACTGAACAATGTTGTTGATCCTCCACTCTATGTCTTCTTATCAGTATCAGCCAGTTTCTCAGAGTAAGGCCACAGTCTGTCTCGGGTTTAATTTTTCCTCTCCAGCCATAAGCAGGCAGTGTTTTCCTGTTGGATATACTATAAGTGGTACAAGCTGCCAGCTGCAATACAGCTAGCCTCTTTTGGCAATGAAAAATTATCTTGTTTTCCATGCTTTCCTTCCCTCCACCATTCAGGGTCATATTTGGCACAGAAAAGCCAACAGGTGTACTTCATTGTTAAGAAGACATGAGGCATCAATGCTGTGAAGATGTTAGTGTGATGGGTCTCCCAGCTGCAAATGATGCCACTTACCTTATTATGCAAAGTGCCTATATAAAGCTATTATTGCTTGGCATCTATGCCCCAGTGAGGTGATCCAAGCAATTAACAAGCACAATATCAGATGAAAATGGACGTGACTGCAGGCAGCCAAGACTCCCTGCATTCTCATAAAGCTTTTTTATTTTTAAATCAAAATTGGATTTCCAAGTCAAAAGCATAAAACTGTCTATGTCTGTCTTTAGTTTACGCATCTAGTGGTAAGGCACAATAATAATCCCCTATCTATTTTCATTATTTTCTGTGATATAGAAAATACAGCAATTTAACAGATTTATAATGTCAGAAAAGAGGTATCATAAATACATATCTGTCTACAGAACTGAATGTTAAAACCAGCTAAGAGAATGTAGCTGTTCTTCAGATTAACAGACTAATAAGAAGAACTAAAAATGTGAGGACTCACGTATGAGATATGAGTAGAGTCCTTGGACTGCACTACTACCATGTACTTTACTTTTGCATCTGTACTTTTGCATCCTTGCTAACTGTGATTATGAATGGCAAGAATTTCAGTGATCTTGTCCAACACCACAGTTGTGCATATCCCACAACTACTTCTTTCCAGTCCAATGGAGTTCCAGAATTAGAGAAGTCAAGTACTGAGGAACATACCCACAAGGATTAGCTAAGCTGCAAAAGGAATCCTTTCTGCATTTTGCCTGATACTGCTTTGTTTAGTTGTCAGATTCCAAATCAAAAAACTATTTTTAAATCGTGCAAATGGAACATTCGTTAGAATGGAATCTACACAAAGACACCTTCTAGAATAATTTGAAAAAATCAAGAAAAAAATTAAATAAAGAGACACTGCATAGAAGTGAAACAATTAAATTAGCAAGACTGATGCAAAGTGCAGTTTTATATCCCAGTCTAAGCAAGACATGCAGTATACTATTTCTGCTCCGATACATCAATGTAAGCATAATTTCACTGTAGTCATTTAAAAGCCTGGATTTCCACAGAAAAAGTTTATGCATTTTCATAAATATTTGCTTTGATCAGGAAGACTTCCTATTATAAACAAACAAAAAAAAATTAGATAGTGGAAACTACTTTGAGTAAAATTAGCTTTAAGAACCAAGACTAAGCTTAACAGAAATCAATCTTTTCATTTAAGGATACTTTTATTCCTTCTAGCAGAAAAAATTGAGCAGCTAGAAAGGTGGATATTTTACAACAGAATCTAAAAATAGCTCATAATTGTTTGAAAAAATGCTCTCTTTTGATTTGCCAGAAGAACATATTTTAGAAAAGCAATTCTAAAGTATTTCCTCTTATCTGTGCTTGCTTCAGTGATGTTATATGGAAAATGAAAAAATTTGTCTGAAATTTGACTTCTGTCAAAATGAACACATTCTATGTTCCTCTGTTATATCTTTTCTGTTTTGCACAGGTGGGAGTTGGGATCTACTGTATGAAGAGGAGAAATGTTCAGCTGTAGATTTGTAAGATGTATTTCAAAAAATCTCCAGTGAATCCAACACTTCCAACAAAACTTAGCTCTTCGCTCTTCAGCAAAGTGGTTTTATTTCTGAACGTCAAGGCTAAACTCACCAGGCCTTTTAAAATAACCTGGAATATATACAAAATGTAATCTACATACATATATATGGCAGCTACACAATATAGACTCTTCTTTAAAAATTCCTTTTGAGGTGTTGTCTCCCCAAATACTGAACTTTCTGATTTTTTTTTTTCCCCTGACAAACTAGCACAGATGTTATTTCAGTGAAGAAGCAGATAACAAAGAGCCAACTAAGGAATACTGATTTAAGTTTATATAAAGATTAGGACTGAAGTCTCTTTTTATCCTGTAAGAAAGGAACAGTTTTCATACAGACAATTCTTATTTAGTGAATGACTGTTTGAGACAAGCTATGTGTGATACTGAATACAAACAACACGAAACAGCTAGAAAAAAGAAGTAACTTCATCCATACTCCAAATATTCTAGTATGTATAAAGTCTTACCAAATATAACAAGATGAAAAAAACCCCTGTACTTCTATTAATTGGTTGACCATTGCAACCAAGAAGTCAGACAAAGAATCTGAACTATACCCTCCCAATTAATGATGGTTGCTCTAGGGCCAGGCTGGGTACTTAATGCACACATTATTGTCAGAACGCAGCTGTGCTGCGTTTGTGTTTAGAAGATATTTGTATTCTAACAGCAACTTGGGATCACAGGAAAAGGACCTTGGTTATCCTAAATGCTTAAAGACATTTTAAAGAAAAAAACCCACAATTTAAACTTATGACAGTATTCACCTTATAAAGAGATATAAGGAAGACAGTAAGACAACAACAAGCATCTATATGCTAACCTGTGTTGATGTGGAGATACCCTGCTTCTGTTTCAGCTGTTGGTTGAGTTGGGATGCTATGTCAAAGATTTTCCCTTTCCAGGGCAAGATGGCACAAACAGAAACTTGTGGTCAGTCCTCCAGCCCTCGCTAAAAAGCTCTGTAAGGCCATAGTACTTGGGGAGGGGGAAGGGAAGGTGATTGTGTGAATTGCTGTTGCTGTTAGTAAATATACATGATTGAAAGCCAAACCTGAACACTTTGTCTAAGTAAAATGAACAGGAAGTAACTAAAGTCTGAACAAAACAGCATGAGCTAGGAAAATGAGATAATCTCCCACTCCAAAATACAGAAAATTTGCTTCTTAGGGCATTGTGCTTGGATATCTTAGAGTCAAGGATTCAATTCTCATCCCACAGGCTATGAAGGATCTCAGTTCAGGGTCTGCCATCACATGGACATTGGCAGAAGACAGCCATGCTTTTCCCTGTATCTTTGCTGTGGTGGGTTGACCCTAGCTGGCAGGTAAGCCCCCACCCAGTCATGCTCACTCACCCTGGTGGGATGGGGGAAAGAATCAGAAAGACAAAAGTGAGAAAAACTTTTTAAAATGTCTTTGGGTTTTATATCATTACTTGTTTAGTCTCACTGTAATTTAGTATTTTACTCAAAGAAATTTAGGATATGCCTAAGTTTGCACAAAAACAGTGTCTTTTAGTAACATTCAGGATAAATCTTGTGGTTAAATTAAGTTGACTATCATGTGGATTAATTCTGCTGGGTGATTTATATGAGTATTAAATAAATTGTCAGCCCTCTCAAACAGGTTCAGTTGGGCATATTTGTTTTCCCTTTCTTCCTTGCCTTGTTTGTCCCCAGGCAATGAGAAGATTATGGGCATCATTAGGAGTGGAGAAGATGTCAACAGTGAAATTGTATTCCACTGTTACTTCTACCACTGATCTATTATGGTATATTGAAGAAGATGTTTTATCTCTCTGGACTGTTGGTTTCTTCTCTCATTATTTATCTGTGCTGAGTGTCAGGGAGGCCAAATATCACATTGTTCCATTCCTTTCTGAATGCAATACAAATTCTGACAGGAAGGTGCAGACGTATCTGAGAACAGCATGGGCTGTTTTACCATCCTTTATTGACAAAAATTAAAGCAGCTGCTTACCTTGATTTTCTGAACAGGCCATTTGTAGTTGAAGGAAGAGGCATTCAGCTCTGTCCGACAACTGGTCCCCATTTTCTCCAAATAAACTGCAACTGGCCACTTGGATTTGCTTGTGCAGTTCCAGCAGGTTCAAACTGTGGTATACAATTGGAGGTGAGAACACTGCTGCATAGTGGTTTCCTATCTAAGACCAACCGTAACAACCCATTAATCATAGTATGAACTCTAGCTACTTATTTCTATCCTGACACAAAAATTAATTCTAAGTCTCTGTATCTTTCTGTTGTTGTATGTGTGCTTTTGCAAAACTAACATTATTTCAATGTCATTGAACTCACTACATGAGTCACACGGGTTCTCAGAAAAAGAAGGTGGAAAAGAGAGACTGTCAGAATGATCTGTATGATCCATCCCACAATGGATCCAGCCCACTAGAGGAGTTCAAAAAACCTAGTGAATCCCAAATTAAGAGAAACTTTTAGGTACATCAACTATAGTAGAAGAAATCTGTAGCTGTGTTGGCTACTGGAAGCCAATGGAAGATGTAGTGGAAGAACTGAGTTGGCCAATGAAAGAAGCAAATTCAATAAAACCAATGAGAGAGAGAAGAACTGCATCTTCCAACCACTATTCTGTTTCACAGGAGATATGTATTCTCTTCCTAATGGAAATACTTACATGTCATCAGTACATTGAAAATATTTTTTCCACTAATATTACGGTGAAAATTTTCACCAATTGGAATTTACTTTAATATTAAAATTAATTATTTTATTATAGCAAACTCCAAGTTAATTTTATCATACGAACATATGATTTGTGTTATCTGCAGCTTTACAGATGTTAATAAATGTGAATTTCTCTTTTTGGACTAACTATCTCACCCTTGTGCCTACCTGTGCTATTGAATCTGTGGGCATGCCCATAACAAAATGTTACAAGAAATACAATACCAGCAAGCACTTCCTCCATAACACACCTTTAAGCATTCGCAACACTTGATTGGCAGAAGAAGTAGCAGCAAAATTCTCTGGTTGTGTAGACATTCATGAATGAGTATGCAGAAGGTGCTCCGTGATGAGCCTGTGTCTGTAAGGATAAGCATCCAGTGGCAGCAGACAGCACATCTTCTACTGGCTGTGCATAATGAAAAGGTTTCACCGTGCACTTAGGGCAGACAAAATCCTAAAGCCAGCGTTTGGTGGAAGCTGTATTACTTCTCCATGCAGGAAAACTTTACCAACTTCATGCAAATCCAGAGGTAAAAATGTTCATCCTCTATTTCTAATATGGTGTGAAAAGGCATTGCTTGCTATTCATCATTGCCAGTGCCTCACTTTTCAACCCCCAGCTCCTGTCTGACAGAAGCACTGCCATTTCAGATGCTCCCTGTCCGTTCAGCTGGATGGCTTTTCTCTACCCTTGAACTAGAGTGCTCTATGCCCTCCTCTTCTGCCATTGACACAAAAACGTGAAACTTGTGCCACAAATATCTCCTCTGATCTGTATTTCTTCTATCTTTCTTTACCAAGACTGCTTAAGATAACTTACTCATCTTGACACACAGCTCCCTTTAGGCACCAGCTTCTCTGTGATAGATACTTCTTTCCTACTTGCTTCTCTCATTTCCTCTAATCACTCTTATTTGAATCTCCCTTCCCTCTCATAATAGGCCTGGTCACGATGTCTTTGCTGCTGTGCTTTGAAACTGAACACTGGATGCCTGCTGACCATATGCAACATATAGGTGCTGATGCCTATTCTCAGGCAGCCTTCAGGGTCTATAATCAAGACCTCTAGGGCTAGTTCTAACCTCTCCGCAGCATAAAGCTTCCCCTCCTGACTACTGCAGTTTACAGTTTCATCTTCTGAGGCTGTACAGTACTTAAAAAGTAAGTGGAGACTATAAATTCATATTATTATACATGTCATGTTAACGGAGAACGCACCTGGACTTACAACTCCCAAAATAAAAAGCAAACAAGCAAACAAAAATCCTGGAAATAAAAACCTTCTCTCTGGGACCGTTAATGCCCTGTAAGACCTTGAAGTTTTGGACAATTCTTCCATGGTATTAAAGCCTCACTCTCCTCCTGATCAGCCTGCAAGCTCTCTCAAGCTTTCTCTCATTTGTTCAGGACCAGCTTTCTCTCACTCGTTCAGATAACTCCCCAGCTCAGAGAACAGGCATTCTTTTCTCACTAGGCAATTTCCATTGTTCTAATTTAGAAGCTGACAACCTGAGATGATCAGTTTCCTTTAGTTTAACCAATCTATTTAACATATTCAATGCTTTACTGAGAAAAAAAATCATATCATGTTATCTCTTCTTAGATGACTCTTGTATCTGTTCTCAGATAGAAAATGACGTAGTCCCAGCCAGCAAGTGGCAGATTAAATACAGACCGAGGAATAGAGTGCTACATGAAATTCATAAAATAAGTCTGGATTTATAAATTATACATACATTCCCCAAATTGTCATATCTCCCAGTCTTCTCTCTGCTGTTTGTCAGATTTTCTTCCACCAGTCACTGTCACATCACAGCTTCTCCTTTCTTTTTTATGTCCTGATTAACAGGACATCTATATTCTCCCTTGAGCTCTCTTCCTCCCAGCAAGATTGTTTTCCATATCCCTATAGAGAGGGGCCAAAAAAAGCATTTGTGAGCCTGAGACGCTTCTTTTTCAAGATATATTATGTGATCTAATAAAAGATAATACTTTTTCTTATAAACGTACCTCCATGAGCACAATTCAAATGCTTTAATATAGGTTCAGAAAAAATCTATATGAAAAGAATTTATTCTTAGATCACTTTAAAAAAGTCAAATGTAGACCTTTTCTTTACATGTAAGGGCATTGTCTTAATCTTTTGGGGGGAACAGTTTGACTCTCTGAATATTGATAAAGACCACAGATTTTGTAATTGGAAAAAGCAATGAAATATGGAGTGGTCAGATTCTCCTGGTAGTAGTGATTCTTTAGTAATGTTCAGGACACTTTTGAAAACCACTGTGGCCATATACGCCATTTGCACCCCATGCTCTATTCCAAAACTTAGCCAGCAAAGTAATTAATTTAGAATAAATATATACAGAATGTATGTACATAGATATGTATGAATGTATATAGAATGTATGTAGAAAATCTTTTTTTTTTTTTTAAATTTACCAAGGTTTATGTCTCTAGCCTTACTACTTAGCTCTCAATACTCAGAAATTGCATAGAGGACGTGACAGGTTCTGCAGCATGGCTCATTAAAGAGTACACAGCTGTACAGCACTGGCATGCAGATTTTTTTTATATGTCAAAAAATAAGTACCAAAGAAGCACCAAATTTTTGCCAAGAAATAAGTACCAAAGAAGTACCAAATTTTGGTAAGAACACAATGTGTGGTACTAGAAAATGTTCATTAACACTGAATTTCCTTCAATGCTTGAGTAGAACTAATACTCTCATTTCTATCCCACAGTCAAGTCTGCCATCTGATTTTTCTGTCACTCTCTGCAACAATTTTCCTGGAATTAAATGAGTGCATATGGAATCATAATACTCAGTGCATAATGTACGTGTTGCAAGTTCTCTTCTTACCCTGTTCCCGGTTTCACAATTTTATTCAAAATCAAGGTAAGGTGCACACAAGATTTTTTTTTTTTTTCTCTCCAGTGACTTCTCCTATACATTTCCATCTTGAATAAGTGCCACTTTGTTTTCCAAAATGTGCATTTTTATGATGTGTATATTACACACACTAGAGACTTGCAGCGGCTATATAAGCGTCACTTTATATGATGGGTTGATACAGTAAGCAACCTCTTGAAAACAGAACTGTCTTGCAGTTTTACACTCTTTAATTGCCCACTGTGTGCTGCTTTTGATTTTTCTTTTTTATAATGAGCCTTTGTTATACAAGTTACGCTTTTAGCCCTAAACTGATGAGAAGCATCCAAATACACAATACATAAAACAATTATAAAGTATAGGAAATATGAAAATAATGTGATTGGGTTAGGAATGTCTCACTGATATAGCTTGGGGAGTTTAGTGTTTCAAGGAAAGTGGTTTATTTTGTCTGTCTTATAGTAAAATGAAATTTGCAGGTAAAAAGGAAGCATCTGTGCACAGATTACACAAGTACATTTCCAGCCTTACCCTGGAGGTCAACTTATTTTTTTCTAGCACAAAACTAATAACACAAAAAGAAAGCAAAGTCCTTGACTATTACAAGATACAGTTCTCAGATGTCTTCCCCCTTACCACTTCATAGTTGCCAGAAGAACGTGTCTTATTCTTAAATACCAAGTTTGTCTGACAGACAGATTTAGTTTGTTCCTATCTTTCCCTTGTCAGAAGGGCAGTAAATGTGCTAAATCCTCTGCTTAAAATGCAGTTGTAATGCTTCCACTGTATAACTTACTGTGCATAAGACATACAACAATCCAACCTCTGAATGTCACATTTTATCCGTTACTAGATGGCCTAAAAGCATAGTAGCTCTGCAGCTGGGACTGGTAAAAGTTCTTAATTACAAAAGGACATCAAACAGCATTTTTCCATGTTTCACTTGTAATAGGAACTTTTTTAAAAGTTAGTAATAGCTATGTGTTGATTACAATTTCAAGTGTCCATGTTGAAACTAAATCTATATATTTCATGGTTAGACTTTGAAAAATATTTGGGTTTAGTATCTAGAAGACAAAAGCACTCAGTGCCAAACAAATAATAATTTTTGAAAAAGGAAAATGATGAGACTAGCAAAAAGAGCTATAGCTTAAGATATGCTATGCTGTTGTAAGAAAAGGCATAGGAAATGCAATAAGAAATGTCAAACAGCAAAGGAAATCACAAAGGTGATGACTGACAGAGAAATTACTTTTACTTTTTTCTACATGTTATTCCTTACTCAACTAACTGCCGTTAGATAAAGGACACAAACCACCCTCTATCAGTGCCTAACTAACATATGGTTGGTTGATCAGGTGGGGCTCATATTCACCTCCACCTCAATCACCACTGCTTTCAGTGGAGAGGAGGGTCAGAACACTGGGGCTACTATCATCTTTAACCGTTGCAGTGAGTTTTGCTAGAGAACAGCTGTCTAGGACAAATATTCAAGCACCATAGTTACGTAACTGAAATCTAGGTGGATGCAGCACAGATAATATCACTTTATTGATAAGATCAGCAAAGAACCCATAAATATCATAAGCTTTCCTTTTAGGGATTTATTAAATAATACAGAGTAAAATTTAATTAACGTGAATGTTGAATTTAAGAGTATAAAATAGTTTACAATGAACAATTCAGCTTTTGAAAACAACTTTATACTGGCTAAAGTGTATACAATGAAAGATTAAAATAAAATCTATTCTGAGAGAAACATGCTGGCTAAGTTGCAGTACTGGCACCTTCTGGATACATATAGCATGGATGAACTGCAGATTAACAGCAGTGTAAGCGTGTACAGTTTTCCTTAAGATATCCAACAAAATTCTATTAGGCTAAACAAATGTGTATACATTTTGGTAATTCCAAAAAGATCAACATACTCTTCAAACTGCTTTGTAATCTAGACATGAATACAGAGGAAAAAAAATGCCATTTAGGTTAATAAAAGCTTGAGCACATACAGAAGAACAGCTGTTATGCATATTAAGGAAAGATATGAGCATATATAGCATATAACACTGACAACTGGCAAATGAGCACAGAGGTAAAATTTTTAGTTTGCAGAAGTTTGTGAAATACTGGTGTCACAACTTCTGAGGGACGTCATACACATGATGTTAGTAAATAGTACATTTATCACCTGACTACCTAAGAAAACTAGTATTACTTGAAATCTTTAGACTTTATACATTTTAAAGAGAAGGGACGTAATTCTGTAAGAGTTTAGAGAATGTTTTTAACCATTAAAGATCATTTTCAGTACCTATGAAATTTAGGTTTCAAACTTGTTTTGGACTTTGGATGTTTAATGATTTTCAGTCATTAGGTGTTGCTCTTCTAAAAGCTGTCCACCCTAGAATGGTTTTGAGATTTATGAATCTTAGGAAAGTAGACCTTACCTTTTCCATGGTTCATCTGTTTCCCTGCATTACTCTCAAGATAAATCAATCTTCAGATTCATAAAACAAGTCTGTAAGTATTAACATCTACCAGAAGGAGTCTTACCTCGGATAACTACCACAGCAGAAGAATACTGGGGAAGCAACATCTTTTTGAAAGTCCTTTCCAGCAAAATTAAAGTTTCTACTCCAGAGCAAGAAAAGAGAAGAAAACACTTATGAGAAAACATGTAAAATAATATGGAAAAAGAATGGAGGCCATAAGCTGATCGGAGAAAAACAAGAAAGGGGGAAGGTCAAAAGTAAGGAGAAAGTGCAATGTGCCAAAAAGATGTGAAAGGAAAGAACAGAATCAAGGAAGGAAGGAAGAAAAGAGAAGAAAGTGTACAGCAGTTCTAGAAAAGAGAATGAATAACAGAAATCTGTACGAAAGGAGAATGAATACAAATGAGATTATATTATTTCCTTTATTACAGTTTCTGGAAAAGCATCAATGACAAAGTACGTAGTTAAATGAATGAACAAGCATATAAAATGGATAAGATATATCAGTAGAGGTCAGGGACACATATACCCAGATTCACCAAGAGCAACAGAATGCCGAGGGCTGGTTCTTAATACCATCACACTGAGACAGCAGCATATATTGCCCCGGACTCCTCCTGGGGGGGGGGCGCGGGGGGAAGCCTGGCTTGTATTTATTGCCAATCCCTTAATTTTAATATTTGACATGTACCATCCCATAAAGTGATGGTGACTGGCATCAAGTTTCTCTGGTTTCTTAGGCACTGGTTTATTTTTATTCCTTTTTTTGTTTGTTTGTTTTCATTTTAAGTTTTCCATTTACTTTAATTAATCTTTCCTCAGGTGGTCATGTCTCACAAGTGTTTTTTGTGTTTGGCTTTTTTTTCCTTTTCTTTTTCTCCCCCCCCCCCCCCCCTTTTTTTTTTTTTAAGCAAATGCACTCACCTGGTAGGTTTTCTTGTGCTTTCATGGCTTTCCTGCTTTTTCTCAAAGAAGAGAAGGAAAGATTAGAGGGGCATTGAGTACAGGCAGGAGAACTGGGCACTTATCTTTGCAGTGATATATTTTTTTAAAAAATTGGCAATCCAGGGGAATTAAAACAAGAGTGGAAACCAAGAACTTCTGCCAAGACAGAGAGAGCAAGAGCATGTATTCTTTCTTCCAGTTTCTGACATGATATGTTCAAATACCTTTCGGATACAGTATGTCAGCTTGTGTTTCACCATATGATATGACATAATGCAACATGGCACACCAATTGTTTTGTGACAGAAAAGTACAGAAAAAGAGCGTCTCCACTCTGCTGGTAAAGAAATCATTTTAAGTAGAGAAATAGCCAGATTTCTCCAAACCATTAATGCACCAAAGTGTAATGGCCTTGAGAGCTTCCCCGCTCCTGGAGCTCCTGCTGCCAGGGCTCAGGGACAGCTCAGCTGTAGTGCAGCTGCAGGCTGTCCCCTGCCCCAAAGGCTCTGCTGGGAGGCCTGAGCCAGGGCTGACCCCTGCTTCCTGGGGGAACTGCTTTTTAAGCTGACACTCTCACGCTTGGCTCCAGCCTGAACTACAGCACCAGCTGTGTCACAGCCGGGGCTGTGCCTGGCGGTGGGCCCCATTGATCTAGACCTGGACCAAGACACAGATTGGCTTCCCAGCCTCACCTCAGACCTGCCTCATCACTACGGACTTGCCTGGCAGTCACTGAGATATATCTGACCTTGGTCAACATCACCAGACCTGATGCCGTCCCTGATTCACTGACTCATGTGCCCAGCTTGACCCCATGGACTGTTGGTGAGACCTGAGTGCCATCCCCAGGCGCGCCCGTTCACTTTGCTTGGGGACTGTGGGACGGGGCCCTGACTGCGTTACCACGCTCGGCTCCTCTCCCTTAGGGAGCAGCCAGCTGTGCTGTGCCCCAACGCAAAATGAAAAGTATTCATTCAACCAGAAACAGTACTGCTCCGTTTAACTCTATAGGCCCTGCTGGTACTTCCTAAAATTGGTATATTTTAACTGTAAACCTTTTAATGTCAAAGGACGTTTGTAGGGCCCTGGGTGAGTGGATGACCTATCATTTTAGACATGTATTATGTGTTCAGAGTGATTAAAGGAGGAATCGAGTTCAGCTTCTAACAGCTGGAAATTTCATGCAATCAGTTTGAGTATTATAATTTTGAAGACTTTCAGCAACAACATTTCCAGAGATCTGAAGGTTTTTGTTTAGTTTTTCACTTTTATCAACTATTCTCTCTTCACTAGGTCTACCTGATCCCAGAAGGCTGCATCTGCCTTCTCAGAGGCTGAAGAAATCAGCATTGTAATAATGCAATAACTGGAAGTTGTCATCACCTTCAATTGAATCTATGACTAATTCCCAGATAAAAGAGAGATCACCAACAGAAGGGAGGAGTACACCAAACCAGCGTTACTTCAGCGTACTGAACTGGCAGGCCAGGAACATTTGCATGTATGAACCTAGAACAGACAAAGTCTCCCACAACACACAGCAAAACAATTCATGTGGCATATCACAACTTAGTGCACTAATTTGAACTAAGACATATGCTCTAGAAACCCCACCACTTAACTCCAGGCTATGGCAGTGCCACTATTTATCTATTTACAGAAATATGAGTCCATTGGCACTTTCAGGTGAGGAAGAAATTTAAAAAAAAAAAAAAAAATACTGGGTTTTACTAAGTTAGGTTGCTTTATCTAGATTTTTCAAGCATCATTCAGTAAACCTCCTTTCTAAATAAAGCCCAAGGTACCCTAATTCATACCTTCAGGGTAGATTTCCCAAAGAAAAAGAATTAAATTAAAAAGAGTTGAGGAGGTATAATATAGGAACCCAGAGCCTCCTACTGTTGGGTACACCAACAAACGCAAAGGAAACAAAAACCTTTTTGAATATTTCAATTAATATTTTGGGGAATATGACTCCTGAATTCCAATAGCTTGAAGTCAGTGATATTTTCAGCCCCTTTTTGCAACAGAGTTTAGTTTGGCTAGTGAATTTGTGGGAGGTATAGGAAAGGAACGCCAAGCAGCATTTTTTTTTGTACTGCTTCTTCCCTGATAGGGAGTGAGGGAATAGGAGCAGAGTGGCAACAATCCTCTGCATAGTTACAGAGCCCATTCTGTCCTCTGTGCTCAGGTACAGAACTGCTAAGGAATTTCTGTAATGAAAAATAGGTTTTGTCTTAACTGACTCTTGGAATTCTTTCAACTGGAGAATTGCAACAGTGCTATAAAAAACAGTTTTATTGACATGACACATTTCCTAGGATAGGCCATTAATCATTTCATGTTATTGTATCAATAGTATACTTAACATTCGAAATTCAAGCAAAATCCTAATGATACAACTGTCAGGAGGAAAAATGTAACACTGAGCTTACCTAAGTGGTGCTTCTGCTGTGACTGAGTAGCATATTCAGACGAATACCTGTCAGCTGGATTTCTGCTGGGGAGTGTGTATTTTTATTCCTTAAAGTATTGTTTATAAAAAAGGAAGGAGGTCAGCAGTGTCATTCTTGTAAGCTACCAACCTACTTGGAAAGAACTGCCTGGATGTACAGTCTTGCTGTGTCCTGTTCTCTGGAGTTTTCTCTTCAAATATATGCACAAACATATCCTTAAACATAACACTGGGCATATGTTTCAGCCCCAAGCAACACTGATTACTATGGTTCTGTACCAAAATAACTTAATGAGACAGAGGCTACAGGTTTTACTACTGTTTTATGAATAATAACCTGTCCTCATTTACATGTCACTGGGAATAGGATTCATTTTAACTTTACAATGTACAGAGATTTAAAACCTCTAGAAAAGCAATTTATTAATGTGTGATTAGCTTAATTAGTGTCTGTTACTTTTTTTGATCCTGGATGTTTCCCCAAAAGCGTGTTTTGGCAAAATAAACAAATAAATATCATTAGCATTTTCAAGAGCAGGAGGGGAGGAAAGCAATACTGTACGTATAAAATGGAGGTTCAGAGATAAAGAAGTTGTCACCGATATAGAATAGAGATTATCACAGCTGCAGACCCCAGCCAGCAGCCAGCAGAGTGAAGCCTGAAGAGAATGAAGAAATGCCTGCTAAACATACCCCCCCTTGCCCCGCAAAATCAGACCCAACTGAAGTAGTCACTCTTGTGATATCCTAGGTAAGTGTTTTCAGGCTTGACATAGGCACAAAGAAGCTGTGGTTCTGCCTTGCTTATTATGTTCTTCCAGATCCATATTGTCTATATGAGCTTGGGCTTCACTTAATGCACTGAATTTAAAATAGCCCTGTAGAGTTTTGGTCCTCTTCTGTCCCTTGTTTCAGGGTAAATCCCATATCTACTCAGTTTTATCCCGCTGCACTGCTTGCCTCCCCATCCTGCTGAAGGCAAGCTACTACTGTCAGACGTGGGATCCATGGTCATGCACACTAGACTTTCCCTTCAGATTTCAAAGATTTTGCTACGAAAACAATTGTGTGCCAAGTGTAATATTAGGGGGTAGAGAGAGAGCAGCCAGTTAACACAGGCACCTAAGCCAATTGTGAATCCCATACCACTACCACCATTGCTTTCACACTACCTTAATTCAATCTAGAATTGAACAAAGAATATGACATACACTATAATGAAGCAATAGAAACCAGAAAGTGACAAAGGAAAGGTGACAGGAATGAGAACTGAGGTATGTTAGAAAAAAAATATCAGAAGACACAAACTGCACTGAAGCTCTTTTTCTTACCAAATTAAGCACGACTATCAATCTGCTGTGTTTTTGCAGGCTTAGTTTACAAATGCATTAGCTCACCATACTTCTTTCAGGTTTAATAAAAAAACCCCACAACCTAACTCAAATGAGTAATAGTCAGTTTTGTTGTCTGAAAATAGACTGATGGCCTTAAGATTTCTCACAGGAAATTCAATTTGTATAAGAATTAAACTTGAATTGCCAGTGAAGTATCCATCCCCAAATAATTATTTCTCACATTCATTCTAAATTCTGGCTGTACTTTGTCTTCCAAAACCTCATGTTTTGAAGCTAGCCCCAGCTAAATCACAGAATATCCGTATTAATAAATATGTTTAATGTAAGACCATTGTTTTTCTCACAATACTTCATGTCCCAAAAAGGTCTTTTGTGGTACCACAGAAAAAAAAACATATATCTGAGAGAAGCGTCAGAAGTATTGAAGCAAAAACAAACAGTATTTTTTTCTTTTGTTATTTCAGCTGAGGTTTCTAAGTTCAAGTAATTAACTTACGGTTTTCTTGTATCCTTCTGCTTCTTCTTATGTCCAGGTGTCAAAATAATTTCATTAAAACACTCACAGATCATAATTTTAATGAATTTCTGACAAGTTAATATACTCCTTGTAAAGATGTAACTACAGGTTAGGTTTGTTTCTGATTCAGTGCCCAATACATTTACTGTTTACAGAACAGGAAAAATATCAGGTGTAATGAATGGTGCTAAACTGGAATAAAATAAATTGAACTCACATTTTTGGACTTCTAACCTTTTGTGATCTACTGCCTTTTCAGTCAATATTTAAAATAAATATTTAAATATTGTAAAATAAATATTTAAATATTTAAATATTTAAAATAAATATTTAAATATTTAAAATAAATACCTATCATTCAAATGAGCATAAATACTTTTTTACCCCAGGATTTAAGAAAAGAAATGGCAATCATTACAATTATGGAGTGCACATTGGTCATTAACAGCAAAAGTTATAGATCCTTCTGAATAGCCACTACAAGTCAAAACAAACTGATGAGGAGTTTTGAAAAAAAGAGCACTACTAAAATCACAGTAGAACATCACTGGAGCAAGCCGAGTCAAGGAAGCAGATTATCTAATTAATTTATGAGTTCTCAGTTCCTTATACTTGTTAACTACCTAGAGTAGCTTCTTCAAAGATGTCCTAAAATGAAGTAATACAGGAGATAATCAGAGGGAAAAAAAAGTCTGCTTTTCTTGTAGGGCAGTAGGGATAGGAAGTCAGAAAAAACCTGTGTTTTACTTCTCCTATGTATGGAGCGGAATGGGGGTGGGGTTGCTTTAGAGATACTCATCCAAGAATATTTTCCATAAATTAACTAATTTTGAAATCACCTATAATCGAAAGCACAGCTATTTTTAGCTTTGTATAGTAAGTATAATATTGTAGAAACCTGCAAAAAAGAAAATGGTATGTGATGCACATGTTGAGTTTAGAAACGGCAAACCAAGAGGAAAAGTATATTTTTCTCCAAAAAAAAATTCTGCCAGTTAGTGCAAACAGTTAAGTCCTAAGCAAGGTCATAAGCAGTAATGCTACTCTAAGCATTATTCTCAACATATGAAATAAATAGAAAGCCATGAAAAATAAACTACGGATGAGGCATTCTTCCTCCAGCACACTCCATTCAAGGTGATGGCTAATTAGGAAAATCTCCAAAATTAATACTGAGTTTTGCTTTCTTTAAGTGTAATGTTGGAGATAATATGAATATAACTCAGCCTTATCAACAGATTCAGCTCCTGAAAATGAACTTTTAAGCATATGGTCATATGGTCAGAAAAGCCAACGTATATGAAGAACAATTCTTGAACAGCATGATAACAGTCTGGAATTACATGCTAGGGCTCACACAAGTGAGTTTCCACAGCCATAATTTCAACAAATAAATTTTATAGTTTGACAGTTAATCACACAGAAACACAATGAGGATTTCCAGGAAATGTTTAAATCATTCCACTCACTTTTTGAACAGTGTGACTAATTTTTAATGGAAAATGTAGGAATTTTTCTCTTTAAATACAGCTGATTTCTTCATTAAGTAAAATAAAATGGAAACAGAAGAGCTCAAATTCTAACAGGAAACACTGCTTGCTACAGGAAAACACAACATAAGAATGGCCCACTGATTCTGGCCTATAACATGTGGACAATATTAGCAAAGCTTTAACCCATCATTCTTGCACTGTTTTTCTGAAAACATTTCCCATCAATCCACCTCATGATAGTGATTTCCATGAATGGATTTGGTCTTACATTGCACTAAATTCCTTTTATTTTTCTGGTATCCTAATCTATCAGCCAGGCTCTTGATATACCTCTTTTTAATAAAAATGGAACAACAGCACCCCCCTCCAAGACAAAATGATTCTTTTTTCAGAGTCCCTCGCTGTGAAAAGAAATACATCAAGTATATGTTGTCTACAGAAGCCTAGTCCCCAGTAAAAGCTAATTTGAACTAAGACTGGATATCCTGACAATATTTTTGAATCCTGAAATCAATATGAAGCTGCTAAGTGCAGCTGGAGGAAATGAAGCACAGCGGTCTCTGGCATGCTTACTGGTTTGCATGTAACACTGCACTTGTTACTCACGAACCATGCTAAGATGCCTATTAGGTATGTGATCTCCCTAGGCCTCCTATAAAGACGTCTACAGAAGATTAGTTATAGTTTTGGCGGGCTGAATCACATTCTGGAGCTGTCTACCTTTCTTTAATGTATATAGAGGTAAGAGTGCAATCAAGATCCCAACTTCAGCGCTGGAATTAAGTGTTCGTCTTAACATTTACTGCTTGTGGGTTAGTGCTGCATCCATGCAGTCTTCTACCAAGTTCACTGAGACTCTGCAAACACAGGAATCTGCCACCATGAATAAGGCCAGATGAGGATGAGAGATTATAATAATAGGCCGAAAGTATAATTAGATGGCTCCTGATGTGCTGCAAATGCAATCACTTGTGATACAAATGATCTGTAACTGGAGTATCATAGCATTAAGAATATAACAAAAAGTAATAATTTGTCCTCAAAGGTATTCTCAAAAAAGAAAAGGAGGATAAGGTGAAGGTGTTGTCACTGAGAAATTTTCCCTGTAGGAACAACAGAAAACATAATCTAAAATGTGCTATAGAAATCCTAAAATACAAAAGGAGAACATTATTGTTTAGAAAATCTTTGCCAGCATTATGGAAATGATATGAAAGTGTAAACAGTGGTAGGCTTTTTTACTTGTAAATTATTACAATAAATTAGAAATGTCCAGTAGCATTAAGGAAAAAATGTAAATGTCAAAATCATTTGTCACAAAATCATTGTCACCATCCCCAGCTGTGGTTTTTAAAGGAAACAAAAAGAAAAAAAACCCTGACATTTCTCAATGAAGCACTTCAAACCTCCTTGTTTGTTTTTCATATTTCAGTGAAGATCAGGTTTATGATCAACTTGAGCTGCTTATATACTTGGAATTTCTTAAATCATCCTTGTTTTATAACTGCTTTATCCAGCTAGTTCTACAAAATTGATATTTGGGAGGGAATTTTCACCTGCCTGTTTCTTTCAAAATAGAGCACATACAAAGCTGGTATGACTAGGCAAGTTTTGACTGTCTCTGCACAGATCTATATTTGCTATAGGAAGAATGCAGAGTGCATTTCAAAATCATTCCTGCATGTTTAACAGTATTTCCTGGAAAACTGTAGTACTAAAAAAGAATGGAATAAGACCTTGGATAAGTGTTTTCACACAATCTCCCATTTTGTTCTTCTTTTGGTTTTGCTCTCGAGCCTGCAGTGGGCCGTATATTTAGTGCTTCCACTGGGAAATGGAGTGAGTGCTCCAATCTCTATTTGTATAGGATCCATACCCTTTTTATCATTTAAGCTGTTTTCATACATCCTTCTCCAGCTAGAGCAACACTGGTGAACACCTTCAGTCTGTTGCAATAGTTAGAGGTTACTGCCTCCTCTAATCTCCCAGCGGAGCTGCTTGTATAAGCAATTCCTAACCTGTTTCAGTTCCAATCAGTCTGATTAGCAAAATTCTACTATGTATGCTCTATTTGTTAACTTGGGTCATTTAGTTAAGAACCATACAGATAAGAAAATCCAGCAGATTAGAAAAAGGCTTACCTTCTACAGGGAATATTGACATGAAGAGGAAGAAGAGCTGGGGGAGCAGCAACTGCTTCAAGCTGGTATGACTCTAGACAGAAGAATATATCTACATCAAGTTAGCCTGAATACACAGTAAAATATATATACTGGTTTATACTTTATACCAGAACAAATCTGACTTATATCAGCTGCAGGAGAATAGACAACACCTGACCTAGCATTAAGATTTTCACAAACAGATAATACTTGATCTAGCATAACCTCTTCTGAGACAAAGTTACTCTTTCAAAAATGTTAATAAATATGATCTGGCAGAGAACATTTATATGAGTTCAGTGGAATGTCTTACCTGGACTCAGCATTTCTGGTCTGTGCTCACTGAAAGCACAGTTCATATCCCACAGAAGTGCAATCTGAGTCCTTCAAAACAGGAAAGAGTACACCCATTTCTAAATTACAAAAAGAAAAAAAAAAAAATTTCCATTTGAGTAGAAATATAGCAGGGAAAAGAAAGTAAATGATCCATTTCTTAGGCTTTGTAGATGTATACAAATGTTGCAGAGATTTAAAATATAAATGAAGAAAAAGGTAGAGGGTAACACTACTGTTTTGACATTATCTCCAAGTTAGGTGACAATCAAGCTCTACCTGGACAGAAGTATTTTAAATACTTCTACCCATTATTATGCACAAAGTGTTTCTTTCCTCAACATCAGCTATATGCTATTTTTAATCTCTATATTAAATATTACCTGATTTTTCCATTGTACCTGCAACACTTACTGGCATACAGTAACTTATATTTAGCAACATAAATTATGTTTTTGGTGCTAAGACTGTGAATAATGTAGAAGTGTGTACTGTAGCTAGTGTGACTTTTGCTTCTTCACAGTATTCTGATTTACTCTGTAATTTTTTTCAGAAGATATCTTAGCATAATAGTAAGCAATTTTGCACCATACCTATGTCATGTTTTGTTGAATCCCCATCAAGATGCTAGTGCCCTGCAGCACCTGGAAATGTGCACTGATCTTCTGCAACACTAGTTTCATCTCTTCAAGACTAAAATTGATTTTTCTCAAACTGGCATGTAAAGGTACAAAGTGTACCCAGTGATCCATAGCTCAAATGAGTGTAACAATACCAGCCTCAGTGGTTGAAGAAGCAGTAACTTTTTAAGTCTTTGCAGGCAACAGTGCAAGAAAAAACAGACAGTAGTGAAGAATTTATCTTGTAAAATGCCAGGCAGTCAAGTTGTTTTACTGCTGCTGGAGGCTATTGTCAGAGTTGCTAAGTAAATGGTAGAAATAGTTTTCTTTAATTGGAAGGAGCTGGGATACCATGATGATACGCTTTTGTGCTGGTTTTGGCTGGGATAGAGTTAATTTCCTTCATAGCAGGTCATATGGGGCTATGTTTTGGATTTGTGCTGACAACAGTGTTGATAATTCAGGGATGTTTTCGTTCCTGCTGAGCAGTGCTCACACAGAGTCGAGGCCGCTTCTGCTCCTCACCCCACCCCACCAGCGAGGAGGCTGGGGGTGCAGAAGTTGGGAGGGGACACGGCTGGGACAGCTGACCCCAACTGCCCAAAGGGCTATCCCACACCGTATGGCATCATGCTCAGCATATAAAGCCAGGGGAAGAGGAAGGAAGGGGGGGGGAGCATTCAGAGTGATGGCGTTTGTCTTCCCAAGTCACTGTTATACGTGATAGAGCCCTGCTTTCCTGGAGATGGCTGAACCCCTGCCTGCCGATGGGAAGCAGTGAATGAATTCCTTGTTTTGCTTTGCTTGCATGCGTGGCTTTTGCTTTACCTATTAAGCTGTCTTTATCTCAGCCCACGAGTTTTCTCACTTTTACTCTTCTGATTCTCTTCCCCATCTCACCAGGGGGGAGTGAGCAAGCGGCTGTGTGGTGCTCAGCTGCCGGCTGGGGTTAAACCACGACAGTGCTTTTTGGTGCCCAACATGGGGCTCAAACTGAGATAACAGCAGATTTGATTGGAATGTGCTAGATCGAATTTATAGCTGTTATTGCTGTTTAGTTATTAATAGGCAAGCTTCAGTGCTTGCCATGGGGCTTGCTTGCCTTACTGTGTATTAGAGTCTAATGCTCGTTAGTGGCTGCTTTTTTCTTTCGCTGCTTGCTGTACTGCTTATCATCTTACTCTACTGTGCCTGTGAACATTTTGATAACAGCAATGGCCATCTGCCTGGGCTGGCAGATGGCCAGGGCATCACTGCTGTTTCTGTGCTGCTGTACCGGACAGGCTGGAACTCCAGTGTGAACTCGAGTTGACAGGACTGTGACCTGTGGATGAGTCCACGTGGAACCAGGACACCCTGAAGTGTCTGTGGCCATGGATAAGCCCATGCCAGAGCAGGTACATCTCAAAGAATCTGTGGCTGTGCTTATGTCTGTGCTGCAGCAGGTATACCTCCGGAGGGATTGTGGCCCAATGGTAGTTAGGAAAAAAGTTAAGAAGCTTAAAGATAGAACACCATTTAACACATCTGTGACTTGTTCTGGCCTTTCACAGTTTCTCTGAAGTGTGTATAAACAACAAAATTTTTACTACTATTGAGTCATGAAATAAAAACCCGAATATTCACATTTCTACCTGTACTGGTTCCTGCAGAGTCCAGGGCTTCAAAAAGCCTCTTTATTTAATTCTCATTACATGTGCATAAATGAAGGAGAATTTTCACATGCCCAAGGAGAGGTGGCACATAGGTGAATAAAAGACTTTAGACATTATAACAGCTGAAAGCAGAGATCTTTACAGTTACAAGTGAAAAGCGACCTTTGTGGGTTTAGTTCCTATTTTTTCCTCGTTGAATGTGATCTTTTTGTCTTTTTCCTTCTACTGGCAAATAAAGATTGTGAAAATTTAGGGCCTGAGTTTCTAGAATAGCTTTTAGAAGGCCATTCAAAGTGAACAGGTGATGTAGATGCTTCGCGTTTTTGAAATTCAAGCACAAACAAGTAAGCATATTCGAGATGTATCAGGTCCTGAATAAATTTCCTGCATGTAGGAAAGGACTTGGGGGTCCTAGTGGTCAAGGAGTTGAAAATGAGTCAGTAGTGTGCTCTTGAACCAAAAAAGGCCAAATGCATCCTGGGCTGTTTTACAAAAGCATAGCCAAAAGCTTGAGACACATTATTTTTTCCCTCTATTTGGCTTTTGCAAGATTGCACCAGGAGTACTGTGTCCAGTTTGGGGCTTCCAGTACAAGTAAGACATGGATAAACTAGAGATAGTCCAGCAGAAGGCCATCAAGATCATTAGGAAGCATGAGTACAACGTACACAGAGAGAAATGGGTTGTTCAGCCTTAAGAACAGAAGGACAAGGGGAGGATCTTAATGTTAGCTTCAGCTATCTAACGGGACAGTATAGTGAAGATGGAGTCAGACTCTTTTTAGAGATATATAGTGGTTGGACGAAAGGCAACAGACGGCAGATGTAACACGGAAAATATTTGACAGTGGTCAAATATTGGAACAGCGGCCCTGAAGTCTGTGAAATCTCTGTCCTTGAAGATATTAAAAACTTGACAAGTCATGGCCCTGATCTAAGTGTACCCTGCTTTGGGCAGGGCTGGGACCAGATGACTTTCAGTGGTGCCTTCAAACCTATATTTGTCTATGATCCTATGACAACATCTTGACTTGATATCTCTGGACCTGCTAAATGTAGGATAAATTCTTTGGAGTGCTAGGGCATGTGGGAGTAGCCAGAAATTCCACTGTGGTCATGGAATATCTTGATGCTAGCAGGTGAGCTTGATATCATTAAACTGAAGTAGGTAAAATTGAAATTAATAAAAGTATTTAATTACTAAATCACAAGTTAGAGAAATAACCATCTCCTCTTCCTCTTTCACTAGACTACATAGATCAATATCAAAATGTGTCTTCTTCCTTTTGCATTCATCTGATTAAGTGGTAGATGCTAACCTATGTTCCGTGTTCAGTAACAGAGAGAATTGTTTCTCATCAATCTTGTGTGCTCAAAGCTGTAGTTATAAAATTCTGAGAGTGCAAATGGAAAATTTGTGCCAAATCTGAGGAAATCAATGTCATTCCTACAGACATATGACATCTGTATAAACTGAACACAACTCTGAAGGCTCAGGTTATTCCAACACCAAGTCTGTGCTGTTCTGACAAAATGGTATGGAAAAGAAATGAGCTTTAGTAAAACACAAAGACTGTTTCAGCTAAGATTTTCTTTCTTTAAAACTTTAATGGCATATGTATCTTTTAAAGAACAGATTATGCTAATTATATCTCTTGCTTGCAGTAACTTATCTTTTTAAATAATGCAGCTTCTGATAATCACAATTTCAACATAACTGTTGAAGGAAATAGCTCCAGTTGTGGATATCATTCCCAGAGTGCTTCAGGCTATAATGCCTAACAGTTTTCTAATTCTATTCACAGAAAGTATAAATCAGGATTAGATTTCAGTAATTTGCCCGTACTCCAACAGTGATTAGCACAGTGTGCAATATGGACCACAATCTTCAGAGAAAGTTCATACAAGTAACCGCACAGAGATAGGCATGAATTCTGTCACTCTTCTCTGGTGCGGAGCAAAGACTGAATTGTCACTGGGATGGGGAATATTGCTTTGAAAAAGGACCTATCATGGCAATAACATATCCAGATGTTCCTTTATCTCAAATGCAGAGATATTAATAGACTATTTAATTTTTACTAAAAAGAGAGCTAGTAACACAGTCTTACTTTTAATTTATGGTTCATTAGGTCTATTTCTTAATGTGATTAATGACACATCACTACTTAAAGCGTGGGACATTCATCAGCAGAACTGCATGCCCTTAAAACAGGTGTTGAGGGAATTTGAGAATGTTACAATGCAAAGTTTTACTATTTCTATAATAGTCTAAAATGACAAATTGCCAAAGAACAAAAACCATTACAATCTTTAAAAGGAATTAATTTTTGTGTATTTATTTTGACATATTTTTCTGTAAAGTCACAAGGCTTTCATAAACCTGTATGTGGAGGGCATATGACTATAGATGTAAATATGAACATAGGAATGCTAGAGAATAAGAAAGAATTCAAATTTCAACATTTTCCAGTGCAGAATGTGAGACAACAGGAAAATGGAACATTTCTTAAAGGTAGAACCTAGCTTTAGTCAAGATTTGTCCTTCTTAATGGAGTAAACATGTTTTGAATCTTTATTATTGAGAGAAGAAAATAAGAGATACAGGAAAAAGAAAGAAAACCTAGAATATAACTATACAGAATTATGTAGAATACTGACCTAGAGTACATTCTATATATAATACAACTGACTTCTATGCATCTCTGTAATTAGAGCATGAAAGATCAGTTCTCAAAATTAGTTATTTATTGCACAAAATAACTATGGAATAACTGTCCACAGAGGACACTACTGATAAAACTGAGAAGTAGACCAGATAAGCCAAAGACCCTGAGGACAAAGGCCTTCAAAATTCTCAGAGAAATAGAAAGCAGTCTAAAAAGTAGATGAAGGCAGGGAGTCTCATTCCCTAAAATGTTAAGAAAGCTATGAAATTAATTAATTAATTAATTAGAAATAATTGAAGTAGATATTATTAATTATGACCTTTTTCTAACATCTGTGCACCTAGGAACATTTTTGATCAGATATCATATTTTAATATTTATATTTCTTGTTTTACTAGGAGTCATCAGTGACTTTTGTTTTTCTGCTCAGTTCTGTTCATTTTTTATTTTATCTTCCTTCTCTTCCGCAACCCTGATTGTCTGTCTTGCCCTGTTATTTCTTCTTCCCTTTCATGTATATTGTAAATTCTCTGGAGTAAAAACTTGTTTCTTTGTTATAGGTCTGCAGAGAGCCCTGCATAACCCAGCCATGATCTACAAATGGGGGCTTTAAGTGATAGCATACCAATAAATGAATAAAAGGACGTATTGCACTTACATCCTAACAGAAATAGATGATTAATGGATATTAAACACTGATTTTATTAATTTAGAAAAACAACAAAGGAAAATCCTGTTGGAAAAAAAAAAAAAAATCTTCTAAAAAAATATTTCAACACAATCTGTTGACGTTATCACCAGAAAAGCCTCCCAGTTCTGCCTTCAAAGGCAGAGCATATTCTGAAAGAACAAAAAACAAAAAAAAAGTAATAAGCTGCACTGTCTGTCAAAAGGAGGCCTGTGAATTATGCAGTGCCTTTGCGTCCTGACCACTGTGGAAGGCCGAAGACAGATTCTTTGGAATTGAAATTAAAGAGACGTTGTGAACTTTGACCCCAAATAAACATTTTTTATGGGTCCAATTCATTCAGAACTGGCCATTATGAAAATGTACATTCATACGAGTATGCAACTTCTTTTTAATCATTGAGGGACTGGTGAAGAAATGCTAATGTCAAATATTAATAATTCCAGTCTGAAAATTCTCACCTGAATGATGACTTCCAGCCATTGTTTCAATTCAGGTTGTGCTAGGAGCCAGAGCCTGTCTGGACACTCGGCAGATCCAGGACTAGGAACACAGGAGTAGCTCAGATCTGCCCTCCTTTCAGCTTCATTAGGCTGGACTCTTGATCAGCTAAGGGTCTTGATCTCCAGACACAGTCATTCTTACTTGTAAAACAAAGAACATAATTTTTAATACATCTGCAATTTCATTCAATATATCACAAACTGCTTTCAGAACATTGGTGAGAAACAAAACTTTAGCCAACATAGCATGTTGTCTATGTGTGTTTGTCTACCATTTAAGAACACTTTGGCTTCCTGGATTCCTAACACAGTTCTGCCCCAGGGAAAAAAGTCTGGATTTTTTAAATGGTGAAATAATAATAAGGGACATCAAAATTAAGACTTTGAAGTGCAAGCGTAGCTATATCACTATTGTCTTTGTGGACTATGTTAGGGAGAGAGCGTTGATCTCCGAGCCACTTGATATGGGGAAAATCATACTAGGGCTAGCTTCTTCCAAACCACATTAGTGTCACAGACCAACACAGTGGGTGGTTTTCTTTGTAGCATGATGTATGCTGGATGACCTTGATTGCTGTGCAAGAATGTTTGAGTATGACTGATACTATGCCAAGATAGTATTGGAAAAGCTCTCAAATAGGACATTTTACTTTTCATATCCATGTTCTTACTTCTGTTTGTTTCTAAACCTGACTTCTAAATTCATCCTCTTAAGTATTTCTAAAATAATGGTATTCAAAAATAATAATTGCTAAAACTTTTCATGCTTTGCTTTACCTCCTTAACACCGGTACTTACAAAAATGAAATTTCATCCTTATTCTCACCTCAACCTTTGAATATTCTTCTCCTCTTTAAAAATCAACAATCTGCCAATAATAAATACTTCATACAAGATGTGTTAAGTGGTCTTTTACAAATGATGTTTTATAGCAATGGATTACTGATAACATGCCAGCCATCTAAATCAGAATATGCTTAAACATAGAAGTGGAAGATTACCTTTTTTGAGTAATTATAAACATAAACTTTGTATTTAACTTTTTGCATATTTAACTTTACATTTCCATTTTCAGTTATTAGAATCCTTCAGTATCTGTAAAATTAGAATAAATCTGTACCTCTTTTAGACTGAAACAAAATAAAAATAGAATCGACTGGGAGAAGTAGCATCAGATACTGCCTTTCACTGCTTGACCATATCTCTTAATGCACACTTCTATCCAGGCAAGGCCAGAGCTGATGTTATATCTGTCTCTCAGGGAAGTTGTCCTGTTTAACCAGTTTTCCAGTTTTGACTGACTGGAACACAAAATCTGTTGCTTTTCCAAGCCATACAACTGGAGGCTGAACATCATTATGAGCTTTTGAAAAAGAAAAGCCCTGAAGTTTGTCCAATTGTATTTGAAAAAAACCCACAACTTAACAAACTAATGCTTGTCTACTAATGCTCACCATCAGCATGTCTTTCTGGACACTGTCAATCACAGTGCAGCACTGGGTCATTTTGCTTGGAAAAACAGAATTCAGAGCAGGTTAACAAAGAAGAAATGATCATTTCTGTTGACTTTAAGTCTATTGCCCAGCTTTCATCTATTCAAGCAGTCATACTCATGCACAGAAAAGTAAAAGAATAATTAGCAATTTATTTAGGTTTTTGCATATGATAAAAGTCACTTTTATTCATCATTGGGAAAAAACTTCTAGGAACAGAATTTGGGTTTATTTTTTTCCTCTCCTAATGAACTGTCTTTAACTGTTTTTAGCAGTCCTCACATTACTTGTCCTGGTCAACTTCTGACCAACATACTCTTTTAGAAGTATTCAGGGACCTTGTTTTTAATTTTTGTTTCCAAGCAATCAGAGGTACTTGTCCTCTTTATGTGATCGCTCCTTTGATTGCAGACTGTCTGGTCAAGTTCTCCTCTGACACTACATAAGAAGTACTGTAGAGACAGCATTGTTTCTGCTTGCTAAACATCTGTGCCGTGAAAAGATATTGCCTGGGAAATGAAATAGGCATGAATCAGTTTTTATATGCCATATAAAGCAAATATGAAATAAATCAAATTATTGTTTAATATACTTAATTACCTTTTAATGTGTCACAAGTCACATAACATATGTCCTGTAAAAAGCACTTGGTTTGGTCCTCTGAACATGTCATGTATATGCTAACGATGAGAGATGGCACAAGAAGTTCTTGCCAGAGTCAGAATTCAGTGGAAAAAAATGAGTTCCAAAATAGAGTCCTACTCTAAAAACTGTGTTAGTACAGGCATGTTTGGTTTTGAAAAGGGTGCATTAATTAGAAATCCCTTTCTCTGAATACAGTGAATAATCCATTTTACTGATTAATATTTATCATAGAACTGTTGAGGTTGGAAGGGACCTCCTGAGCTCAGCTACTCCAACCCCCCCTGCCCAAAACAGGGTCAACTAAGGCAGATTGCCAAGGGCCTTGGTCCAGTCTCATTCTTATTATCTGCAAGAACACATATTTCACAGCCCATCTGGGAAAACCTACTTGACCACCTTAACTACAAAAAAGGGTTTTTTTTATGTTTAACTTGAATTTCCTGTATCATCATTTGTGCCCATTACCGCTCATCCTGTCACTGGACACAACTGACATCTGACTGTAGTTTTCAAAGGGATTTAATTCTAATAATGGTTTATACAGGAAAAAAATGTAAATAAATAATTAAAAAAAAGTATTTGCAGTTCTGGAAAAATGCAAAAGGTACCACTTAATCCGAGGCGTGTCTTCTCCAGAACTGAATTCCTGTTTCTGGTGAACACTGGACTCTCAGAATGTGGGAAAGCACCTTTCAATAATAAATTTAACAGTAAAAAGGACTTTGAAAACTAAAAGAAGTAGCGGTTTATTTGTAAATAATTTCAGAGTATTTGATTGGCTCTAAACAAAAATGTGGCATAATCCAGACTGTTTTGTGGCCTACTAACAGTGAGATCAGCAAATTTCTGTTACAGGAGTACACACTTAGTCATTAAAATCTAGATTATGCGTATCACTGACTATACATACTTTTACTTTGCCTATATATACTTACACTCACAAATATATATATCTACGCATGTAATGTCATGCATTCAGTTGGGCAACATTTGCATTTACTAAGCTCTCCATTTTTAACAAGACTGATACAAGGAACCTGTTAAATGTCTACAATATGTTCACCTTTTGCAGCGCATAATAAAGTCAAACACACTCTTACAGCTACTTCATTGCAAACATACTGGCAAAGAAATGAAATCTCTGAAGGAGTGAACTCATCTGAAGGTGGTGATTGAAAGCATTTTCACGTCTCAGGAAAGGAGCATTTTAACATTGCTTGTCAGGCCTTCCTGTGCTCCAGATAACACCTTTGGCATAGCATCTTCAAGCATCAGAGCGAACTTTTGTCATTGATTCTACTGTAAAATTAGATTAACGCATTGTACCCATGGGTTGTTGTATTCAAATGATAATTTTTGCTTGCTTCTTGCTATTCACTAGGAAATAACCAGCTCCATATGACTCATCATGTTGTGGGAGTTCAATGCCAAGCCTGCTTGCACACAAAAGAAAATTACATAATTATACTAAATTTTGCAAATCAAAAACTTCTTTGTAATTGCCTTAAGATTATTTTATATTCCATTTTCAGAAGATGCTTCCCTGTGTAGCTATTTAGCAGGAACATTTATTATAAAAGTTAATTATAGTTTCTTAAAGAATTAAACAGGGGGTTTTGGTTCTTTTGGTTTTTATTTTTTTAACCAAAGAATATCTCTGTTATACACATTTCTGAATTTTGGGGGCATGTTTTGGTTTTGCCCGCATCCTTGACAATCTGATTAAGGAAATGTCATTTATTATTACTGTACATGTATCTGATCTATACTTCATATTTTACTGAAAAGATATACTATTGGGAAAAAAACGCAAACAACCGAGCACTGCTGTTCTTAACAGTCTCTGAACTGATTTTAACTTAAGGAAAATATTTTAAAATTAATAAGGAATGGAAAAATTACTGAAACATTTTAAATAACATTATTTCAATATACAGATGAAAACAGACATGACTTTCAAAACACCACTTCATTGGAGGAAAGAAGGGCCAGGCACAAAATTGATTAAAAAATGAATTTTTTCCACTTCCCGACATTTATTTTTGAGTCCAACACTGCCAATCCAGCAATCAGCAGCTATTTCTGACGTGTTGCTTCCTAATTTAACTACAGACTGTCACTTTAATCTCTAGAGAATGTTATTGCCTAGGAAGACTGAACTGGTAAGGGGGAGAAAGAAACCAAGAAAATCACTTCTAATTACGGTTACATCCATTTAGAGACTGACTGGAAGCATCAAAAATCTATCCCTATTTCTTACAATAGAGTAGAACCAAAAAAGTCTCAACTCCTTGAACCACAGCTCTGCCTGGTTCCTGAAAATGCCAGTTTCACTAAACAGGATTTCTAGACTGCAGGCAAGCGGGGAGAGGTAATAAAGGACTTCTCATAATTTAATGATAACCAGTCACAGAGTTCTGTTTAGTCAATTCTAATGCTTCAGAAAATTGGATTTTGATGAGGTTTCTGCACCTTAATTTCCTCTCCCTATGCATTTCCTACAAAGGACTATTACATAAAATACTGACTGAAAGCTAGCCCACACTCCGCATACTTCAAGATGTTTTATTGCCTTTGTGAACATTAGACACCCTGCTTATATTTACCACCTACTAACAGGATGGGAGAGAAAATAAAATACATGCTGTGAAACTCACTGATATTTTCTCCCGTCTTTGGCACTTTCCTCTGCCTTTCTTTGAATGTTCTGCAAAGCAGCATTCTTTATTTCTCACTTTTCCCCTTTACCTCCATACGTTGAAAGCAGAGAAAGGGAACAGAATTCTTAGCCTAATACTGTTTACGTGACAAAACATTTCTTTTCCCTCTACTTTGGGGACAACTTTGAGAGATGTTTCATAGCTGCTTGACAGATCCACAACTCCTCCTGCCCGAATCCTGGCTGAATTCCAGTCTCATAATTACATTCCACCTACCTAAAATTCTCCCTTTAGTTCAAGTGGGACAGCGTGCCGTTTTCTGAGCTCTGTCACTTTGCCTATAAACTCCCACTGAAACTAAAGAGAAAGCCAGGCAGGATTTGGTTCACTGGTCTAAAAACATTATATACAATGAACCAATTGTTCAGTAAAGCTAGTGAAACTATTTCCATAGACCTGGGCTGGAATACTGAATCAAAAGCTGTTGCTGACCAATTAACATACTGGTCTGTGACAGCATTTAAGCTCCTGTTCTGCTTGATTCAAAGTGGTATGGAATGAAAATCTTTTGATATGGAATCTGGAACTCATAAACCAATGCCCAGTATAAACTTTGTAATAGCATTCCCCCTCTCTGAAAACAATTAAGTGGCTCCATTTTTATTTCAGTGGGGAATTAGACGTTTCCAAAACTTTGTTTTCCAGGAAAGAGCAATGTCAGTCACTAGTGGAATTTGCTTCTCAGGTCCTAATGTAAATCTCAGTCTTGGATTAGAGGAGTGACTTTAAATCTTGCAGAAGTTCTAGGCTTTCCTTTCTTTATTAACACCTTCCAGTCATCTGAATTTTCATTTGTACTTGAAAAATATTACTAAACATTTGCAATGCTCTAACTCCTGATTACTAAATACTCATGAAACCTAAAGGAAGCTCAGCCAGTTTAGACAGTAGAAGGACTGACATTTGCAAGATTAAACTAGTTTAACATGACTTAAATATGAACTATTAAGTAGTAAGATTTTCAAAACTTCCAAGACCTTTTGGTGTTCAAAAATTAAAGCCAGAACAGAGAAGACTAATTAGTAATTTTTACTAATTAGTAAAAAAACCTGATCTTGGAGAAAGAAAAATCATGAGGACATTAATAAAATGAGAAAAATTATGTGAGGTAGAGTTAAGACAGACAGACAAAAGAAAGTTAAAAATGAGGACAGTAGAAGAAAAAGCAAATTGACATCTCTTGCTTAGGGTTTCAATTAATTCTTTTCCTTTAGCTTATGGCAGGATCATGTATTCAGCATTTTCTTTTCTCTATTATATTCATCACAGTAAATTTTGCGGTGTTTAGATTTGCTACTAAGTTGACAGAGGGATTTTGTCAGTAATTTGCTTTGGTTGCTCCGTGATTGCCAGTCTGTTGTGATATATATTCACACAGAACATATTTGTTTGCCTACTGAGTAGGAGGAATGGAAAGAGGAGAAAAAATCAGTGTGGACATGGTGACCTCCACCGTGAATTTTACGAAGTGACTTAATGGTTGCTGTGAATTTGTGTGACTCTCATGCTCTTTTAGTAACAGTGTGATAGACCTGATGGCTATACACAGCACGCACCCAAATGACACATTTTCCCTTTGTATCAGTGGCATCCTCCCAAGAAAGCACTTTGAAACATGCTGACTGCTGAGTGTAGAGCTGGCTTGATCTGATGGCTAATAACATGAAACTGGGAGCCAGAAAAGCCTTCCTTAATTCTTTTTTTCCTCCACCAACTCTTATGCCCTAGGGAAAGTCACTTAACTTCACCAAGGACCTCCTGTACCTCCAAAAAAAAAAATTAAAAAAAGGCTTTCCAAAACAGATTCAGAGTCTCAGCAACTTTATAAGATGAAGACAAGATTTTGTCTACTACTTTGAAATAAAAGCTAAGAAAAGCTGGATATCTGGGGTTTTATGTACTTTAACAAATGAACAAAATGCATACTACAGTCATTCGTGTGTGTGTAAATAGTTACCTTTTTACAGCAAAAGCATAGAGTGCCAAATTCTGATCTTAGGAACAAGTTATCAGTATGAGGCCAACAACGTAAAGACAATTACAATATTTATCAATGTTCACTAAGTGTATACCATACAAAATTGCATCTACGCTCAGTAGTTAGTAAATACATTATATTAGAAGTTAGAGAAACCAAACATTTTCCGTCAAGCTGGATTTGAGAGTTGTCATTAGACTTTCTCCTGTAGGCTTTTTTGCAGTTCCTCCAGCAGTTGTTCTGTGTGGCAGGACAGGCAACAACTCCTATTTTTTCCTAGACACTACTGAACCTCCTAAAGTAGCCTAGCTCACTTGCTTTTCAGTTATTAATAACATTTGCATCTGCTGTACCTGATCTTCTCTGATCATTTTGTCTAGTGCTAATGTTTTACCTTTTCCTTTTGAATTATTGCAGATGTTTGCTGATTATATGCAAACTGCAGCTGCCTTTTAAACAAGCTACAAATTTATCAGAAAATGCACTGGACGTCAGAAGAAAATTTCACTAGCAGCAGGTTTTCCAGATGATGAAGAGACCGAATGCTAAGAAAACCTAATTTACTTTTCGTGTGAGGTAGAAGGGTTATATTCCTCTGGGCCTTTATTTCTGTGCATGCCACTTTGCAAATGAAACACACCACATGAGTACCGCATGAAGAAAAGCATCATGAATACTAAGTTACTCTTGAGTTGCCCAGGAATATGAAATGCGTTGGTTCTAGTTAAAATCGATTTCACCTTGGAAATAAGTATTGGATTCACTTTCTCTCTCCCCAAAACACTTAGACAGATGGAAAATATCACTGTAGCTGCTGTATATTAAAGTGGTAAGTATACAACCAAGCAATTCAAAAATCTTGGTAGTTTCAGTAAAACTCATTTCCATTGTTTCACTGCAAAGGGCTACAGCCTCTAGAATGAATTCACAGAGTTAATCTGTGTTGATTCAAAAAATGAACAAATCATTCCCCGCCCCCCCCAGCACTAACAAGATATAATTGGAGCAGAGTAGTTTCCAGAAGTTTGGAGTCACTAGTTACTACGGAATTATCAAAAGAAAGGAGCAGAAGAAATGGAACAGGAACCACTCAGGGAATCCATCCCATTTATGTTCTGAGCAAAATTTTTAAAAAAGTTTTTCATTTTCCTTTTCAAAAAAAAAGTTCAGGAAAGAAAGGGGATACATGAAATTATAGAAACAAAATTTTGTATGCTGCTGTAATAAATGTGGCAGCTGCTGGATTCTTCATCCTTCCCTTTATATTAAGTTAAAATAAATTACTGCTGTAAATTTTTTTAGTAATTACTGACTTTAAGTAAAGATACTGATGAGTATTGATGAGATTATTGATTATTTGTATTGATTAGGTACACTAATAGAACCCAACTTTCACAATCTTTTGAAGGACCAAATGACTTTGAATACCTTAACCCTGTAAAATTAATTCAAATATTTTTCACATGTGAAAGTCAAGGAACTATAGTACCAGACAAAGATTTTCAGGCTTTCCATATGGACTTCTTCACAATCTGTATGTAGCTGAAATGTACAGCCAATTTCTGCCATATTGTAAAATATTCAATAGTATTTAAAGAAGGTTTATTGATTATACTGATTCTTGTCACCTAAAAAGGGCAGAGTTGGTCAATCTGGGACTGTAAAACTGACCATTTTGTGCATTTCCTCAGTACTTCTTAGGCGACATCAATTGTACCCCTTATCAACCTATTTTCACAAAATAGAAGTACAAGAGATATCATTAGATTGATTAACATTGGTATTATTGATCTATTATGATTTGATCAATTGAGAAGGATAGGCAAATCATAACTAACTTTGCTCCACTGTCATTGTATTTTAATGATATACACACACTTAAGGTGTAGATTGAACATATTGGCTAGGCATTTTGCTTCAACATCAGTAACTTTCCCTCTGACTTGACAATAAAGTTAGTCTGGCTTTGCAGTGCCAGGTTACAGATCAAAAATACTGTGGTAGATAGGTACTATTTCTCTCAGCTGATTCAAAATTGCTCTAAACTTTTGACTAATTACTTTGTACTGTCCGTTTGTTGGGTTTTTTTTTTTGTTTCCTTGTACCTGTAGAGGTTAGTCTGATAGATATACAAGCATGTAAACTTGTACTGTTGGATTTTCCAATAATTAATAGATCTGGTATCATTACTGTGGAAACAGAGCCTAAATCAGAGGAAAAAAAAAGTGCTTCTGCTAGGCACAACTTTGTAACATTTTCATTTCTTTAACTTTCAGGCCCTGGGGCAGGCGAAATAGACTTCTAATTTAACACAAATAAAGCCCAATAAAAATAAATTACCTCATTCTGTTAATGAACAAGGGAGAATAAAGGTCATATACAAACCAGTATGAACTGAAAGACCTTATTTGCAGAAGTCTCTGTGCAGCCACAGGGTGACTCATGAGATATTCAGGACGGGAAAACGTACAGAGATAGCCCCTGCACTGAGAAGACTTTTTGCCCAGGCTACTTTAGGTGGATAAATAGCCACCAGAGTTCATCAATAGGGCTCATCAGAAGTCTAAGATATATCTGTGAACTGACAGAGGTCTTGGACAGGCATAAAGGAGAAGAGGTATGCTCTAGTATTTCAGGCTTGGACTATATACTGTTAATTAAAACATTTGGTGAAAATTTTCTGTAGAGCTACTTAGGTGTGAGTTGTGAAATATGAGTAAAGAACTAAAATAAAATTGTAAGGCATTGGAAGTGAGGAAAAACTGAACCTACAAGATGCAAATTGAAACAGAGTTGTGTCTGAAACTAGGACACAAAGCTTGGAAAGAACATTCTCCAGCCCAAGAAGCCTCCTGCCTACTGCCAAATACTGCAGATCGGAAACACCCACTGTGTTGGTGAACACAGTGTTATTACAGCGCTAGTACATTGACGGCACTGGTGTGCATTAACACAGCAGGTGCTGTGCAGTGAAGGAATTAAATATTGTAAGAGTCTTCACTCAGCGGAATCTGTTGCTTCTCCACCTCCCAGCTGTTTTTCTCTTTCACTGTGGATGTTGGAGGACTGCACAAACTGGTTTAAAGTACGGCAAAAGTAATTATCTTTCTATTGTAATTCCTATTTCCTTTTGTATTCTTTGTGAGGCTTCTGCAAATCCATCCACTATTTCTCCGCTGCATTGCATAAATTGCAGATATTTGCCTTTAAAGATTAACTAATATTTTCTTGAAATTGCATGCAAACTGTTATGAACCGAGAATACTCTTCTGTTCAATTTTATACTTCTGCACTAGTACAGGCATTTTTGTATTATGTCACACCACACTTTTACTATAATCCCCATTTACCTTATTACCTAATCAAAGTGCAGCTAATAACTATAACAAAACACTTATTCATGTCTCTATCCTTTTGGTGTACTTTTGATTCTTTATGTGAAATGCCACATTTTGCATATCTGTACCGAATTCTCCCATAGTTGAATTCTGAGCTTCAGAGCTTTGTACTGTATGAAATGTCATTCTTCAGGGTTGAATACATTCTGATAAAATACAGAGATTTCTTTTCCCAACTCCCCAAAATACAGCCTTTTCCCTGAAAAATCTCCAAAGCTTTCTGTAAATTATTCACTTTGTGATTATGCATACTCTTTCAACATATGGAAAAGCACTTGTTCAAACTAAGAATTAGCTGTCTGTTAGCATTCTTTTCTCTCCCTGGATTTCAGACATATGCACACAGACCCACACAGTCCTCTACACTTTTTAAAATGAAACCAATTTGTCTACTATTCTGATGCAAGATATATCAGGAGAATAATGCTTCCAAGAAATCTGGGTGATACTGCTTGAGAGATCTACAAGATTTGCTTGTTCAGGATTGGATTTTCTGTTTGGTAAGTTTGTATTTTTCCAAAATGACCTGGCATAGAAATTATCACTTTGCTTTGCCTAGTTGAGCATGGTGAGTAGTGTCTCTTGTATAATTCTCCTGGGGAAAGATACAGAGATAATGAGACATATTCATGCATATAAAGGATATCCAGTTAATATGGATTCACAATTACAAGAAATAAAATTCTAAATGCTCCTGTATTAAAAACACATCTATGAAAACCTCACAAAGGGCAGAGAGAGACCTCATAAAGGATAAGACAGTCATCTAATAATGGGAAGAAAGAAGAGATATCGGGGGGTGGGAATTGGGATGATCATAAACTAATACTTGCAAGTTCTGCCTTAGTCCTTACATGCACCTAGCTTATTGTGTCTATCATTACAGCACCTGAGTGCCTTCAAACATCCTCTGGGACATTTTTAGAGCCTACTAAATTCCCATGTAAAATAAATGGTTAAACTACAGTTAAGTTGAAAGGTTAAAGTATAGTCTTTAAAGCAATAGAAAATTGATAAAAATCATTACTGTTCAGTGATTTCTCAGTCTATGAATTTACTTAGTTACCAGTTTTTCACTTATTTCTTATATACAGTTTCAAATACTTTAAAAATATTCTTCCTTTGCAGGATAAAATCTAAAATCTGCTCTTCGTAGTTCACTTTTGAGTTTAAGAATTCCTAAGCCTAGGACAACAGATTAATGTGCCTGTCCCACTTGCATTTAGTACGTCATAAATCTAAACCAGAGAACACTGATTTTCATCCTTTGTATTTTTCTGATGCAAAGTCTAATCATCAATCGATACACTAACTTTTGCTTTTATTCTGCAAGTTGAACAATTTAAGGACATTGGACCTGGATGTTCGGGTCTACACATGGATTAACTTCATGAATAATGGCACTTGTGTAACTAATGACGTCATGTTCAACTTGCAGAATGCTTATTCTCTGGCTCAATAATACTGTTGTGTAGAAGTAATGTAAAATAGATATTATAACATAAGATGCTAATTTTAAACCTCACTGACTATACAAAGAGAACATATTATCAGGGAGAAGTAGAATTGCATTTTGTGCATTGAGTTGCAATCTGGACATAATGAATCTTTACCTGTTTAATTAGTAACAGTCTTATACCGTAAGCCTATATATAGGGACCCCAGATGTATTATTCTCCTTTAGTTTTTAAACATAGGCTGGCTTGGATTTGAACCCATTTTGCAAGAGTTTCACTCTACAAACATGATTCAGAGCTAGCTTATTGCAGGAACATAAGTTGCACCAATGACTACATACTGTATTAGAAGGCAGAGTTAATTGTTACCCCTTCTTGGCATCAACTGTTTGAAGAGCTGTGGTACATAGGGAGAGACAGAAATGTGTCTTAAAAACATTACACTTGAAAGAACAGCACATGGGATTAAATATCAGATTGATCATTGTGCTTTAAGAAGCAGCCCAGAGAAGCCAGATAACTGAAAAGCTTTACTTTTCACTCATCTTCTTCCAACCTGTTTTTACTGTTTGCCACTTGTTAATGTTTCTTATAGTTATGGAAAGTCGGAGGTGGTTGCACCATTTTCGTAACGTTAAAGGGAAACACTAAAATGAATGTTTCTCCTTGAAAGTTCATTGTGTTACTTCTGGGTCTTCTGCTTAACTACTAAAGGATGTACTTTAAGATATTTTTTCAGATAGATTTTAATAAAAGCCAAACAGTACAAATGTTCACTTAATCTAGAACTTTTGCAAAAATATTTAGAGAACTTTTTAACTGAGGTTTCCAGTACTACCTTTGCCAGGCTGAGCTAAAAACCTAAAAGTGATTATCATAATCATAATGTGACACTTTTGCCCTTTATTAATTATGACAGAACAAAGGTGGAGAAAAAAACTGCACACCTTTTTCATGTGTCCATGTGTGTTTATTTCTTGATATGTTATAACTCATTTCCTTACAAGATTGTGTATTGAGTACATCTGTTTGAACTTGACTTCAATCCAGCTATAATTGGGGAAAACATCCTTTTCAAAGTCACTTACTTTGTCCTAAAAGTGATAAATTATAGAAGGATAGAAAAGCAGAACAAAGACAGGAAGTCTTCAGAAGAAATTGCCAGACTGGTGCTCCTATACATTTACATAAGAGCAGCTCATGTAGTACTAATATGGTATTCATAGCTAAATCTCAGATTTAAAAGAGGTCACATACCACATGACAGATTTCTTGTAGAACAATCTTGATAATTTATTCATCAAGATGGTATCAACGAGGATATGACAGTGGGGAAGGGAAGCAGAAACAGAAAGAGCAGGATGGGGAAAGATGTGGTAGAATTGTAGTATACTGTACAGTTTTTAGAACAGAAGAACATTGTTAGTAGGACCCAAAATTAAAAATAAGAACTAAAAGCAGGCAAAATAATACAATAAAGGAAGCTAATAAATTAGCATCGTGTCTGTATAATAATTATAGTGACAAGAAACAGGAGTGGAAGCAAAATGCAGCACAGCTGGAAAATACAATATGAAAGATAGAGAATAAAGTGAACTATAAAACTGGAATTGAAGGGCACACAGTAATAAGCACAAAAATATGGCGAGAGCATAACATCCATTTCGGACAAAACATCAGCATAGAAGCACTTGAGGAAATCTTCAGTAGTTCAGATGCAGGAAAAGGAAAGATGTTATGTCGCTGACAGAACTGTTGAATGAAATATAAAAGGAGAGGAACATGCAGTAAAAAAAATCAGATTTTGCAGGAACTAAACAAAGATGAAGAATAAAGATAAACAATGTAATCTGTATAAACAAGTGAAAAAATAATAGAGAGTTATATTACAAAACAGGAAACTGAACAATGACTTGCAGAAATAAACAGAAATAAACTACAGTATGTCGGTAGCATAGACAGAAATTCTTAGGGTCACAAGCAATTAAAGAGTCCCTAAAAATTAAATATGGTAACATCATCTGTGGAAACAACAAATTAATTATTGACTGAGAAAAATGGTAGCTTTGTAGTTTTGTTGTACTTCAGCTCAGCAATTAGTAAAATTATTATTTGTAATAGAAATTCTTAGGAGCTGAAAAAGGCAACACAGAAGCATACAGAATTTGCTTTTTATATTGCTCAGAGGATTCCTCTAAAAGCCTTTAAAAAATGGGGAAAATATGCATTGAAAATCTTACTTTAGTTCACTGAAGCTTACAGAAATATCTTCTGACTTCAGTAGACACCAGGTTAGATAATCAGTAGAGATGCACTGTTCCCTGTGGGAGTACTGACTGAGAGATGGGACACGGCTGTATTTTGCCCTCCCCAATAACCAAAGTCCTGGTCTAGTGGCTTTCAAGAAACAACGCACTCACTTGCTTATCCTTTGGTTATTCATGACAATAACTTCAGCTAGCAGTTAGCTTGCAAGATGAGTATGGGGAGCCAGAATTACACAGCTTACTCCCTACAGAAATTGCAACAAATCTGTTGTTAAGCATGACTGTTGCATGCTCAAGTTCTGAAAAGGATTTTTAAATACCAATTGAAAACACCTGAATGGTGTTTGCTTTTCAGATGAAATAAAAAAAGAAGACCTAAGTTTGAGAAAAATCTTGCAGGTTTTTCTCTTTTTTTCAGAAATGGACCACTTTCAACAAAGACCCAATCATTTCTAAGTCCCAGAACGGAAATTGATTCTGTTTCTGTCAAGGTGGATTTCAACAACCATTGAGAGAAGATAGAAACTAATTCAGTACTAGTTCTTCATGCCTCTGTTATAGGTCTGTTCTCTTTGTGCTACATGTTTGAGCACATAACACAACTTGACTGGATGGTCTGGAAAGCAACAAATGAGGAACCTAAGTTCTGCCATAGACATGTTGGAAGCAGTTGTTCTATTATATACCCACATCAAGCAATGCCAACAAATCATAGTTCAGACACTGAATCAAGGATACACTTTGACACTAAAGGATTCTTGAAAACAGAAATATATTAACAGTTATAATCTCAGAACTAGTCCCTTTTTTCCCGTCCATAACATACCTTGTCAGGTTTTTCTGTCGTGGCCCAGAAAGCCAACCATATCCTGGGCTGCATAAAAAGAAATGTGGCCAGCAGGTCGAGAGAGGTGATTCTGTCCCTCTGCTCTGGTCTGGTGAGACCCCACCTGGAGCACTGTGTCCACCTCTCAAGTCCTCAGCACAAGCAAGACATGGACCTCTTGGAGCAGGTCCAGAGGAGGCGACAAAAATGATCAGAGGGATGGAACACCTCTCCTATGACGAAGGGCTGAGAGAGTTGGGGTTGTTCAGCCTGGAGAAGAGAAGGCTCAAGGGACACCTTATTGCAGCCTTTCAATGCTTAAAAGGGCCGTATAATAAAGATAAGGACAGATGTTTTAATAGGGCCTGTAGCGATAGGACAAGGGGTAGTGGTTTTAAACTGGGAGGGTAGATTCAGATCAGATAGAAGGAAAAAATTTTTTACAGTGAGGGTGGTGAGGCATTGGAACAGGTTACCCAGAGAGGTGGTAGATGCCCCATCCCTGGAAACATTCAAGGCCAGGTTGGACAGGGCTCTGAGCAACCTGATCTAGTTGCAGATGTCCCTGCTCATTACAGGGGTGTTGGACTAGATGACCTTTAAAGGTCCCTTCCAACCCAAACCATTCTATGATTCTGTGATTCTATCAATCAACAGCAGCAAGAGCCTAGAGAAGCACATGTAAATTTAACATAAATAGCAAAGGGAAAAAATACTGGCTGCTCATGAAACATCAAGGCTTCAGTCAGCCTTTCAAATATTGTCGGGTGTAGCGCACAGACAGAGAAGTATCACAGCAGGAAGCCAAAATCTGCAAAGCTATGACATTAGCTTATCAGACAAACAATTGTGATAACTCACCAGCACAGAGTTTATCTCCTGTGAGAACAGAAACAACAAGATGAAGAACCTGTTCTCAGTCATGGCCCTTATGCATTCGAGGCAGTTTGTGTCCACCACCACCTAGATAAGGACAGAGGAAAATAAAATAACTACACTGGAATCACATAAATTTTAAATTCTTCAAATTACATTTTTCATGTGCTGCTGCAAAATATCTTTTTTAGTGAAGATTACAAAAAAAGTAGTCAGAGAAGACTGCCAGCTAAACACAGTTTTAGATCCATGTAGAATTTGGCATGTGGAGAGACATCCGCACAGTCCTTTACCTGCAATGGGACATCATAGATGAAAAATCGATAGGTGCTGAACTGTTAGGGTGAGTTTCCAACCTCTTGCCTTTTCAAATGGGAGACTAATGCAGGAAATTAAACACCCTTCATACATAGTCTTCAGTTAATCTGAGCAGAAACTGTAAGTAAAACATGAGAGCGAAGTCTGCCTAATTCCAAACAATAGTATTGGCCTGAGAAGAAAGCTATTGTAACAGCCAAACTCGTATTTTCATAGTTTAAAATACAGCTTTGATTTAAAAAAGGTAAGCTAAACACATTTTAAAAGCCCACACGGAATACAAATATTTTCAGACTGGACTGTAAGAACTCCCTCTCTTCCATTGTGGGCACTCTAATTAGACAGCTACTTTGTAGGGTTGGCAGACCAAAACAAAGGCTAAGGGAAGGAGGAAAGGTCAGCGGTTTCTGTCAGTCTCAGTAGCGTCCCACATTGCCAGCTGAAGTGGCAGAACATACTATGAGCATCACCTGTGAGGGAATATAAAATCTTTCAGTTTTACTTACAAAAAATGTTGGTGTTAAAATTGCATGAGAAGTAAATAAAGGATAGCAAGATACTGAACTAACTTAAAATTATCTTAGAAAAAGACAATAGATTCAAATGAAAACTTTTTGAGAAGAGACTAATTAGCAAACCTTTCCTTAGTACATACAAGTAAACTATTTATTAGTAAAAAGTGGTATCATGTAGTTCTTTTTTCCTAAAAATAGCATGCTCTGTAACACCATGTCAAAAGGTAAAACTTTGTGATGTGTCTCTAGAGATGCAAAAGAAAGAATTCTGCACAGAAAAGAAACAAGGTCATGACTCCATATGTGCGAAACGTGTCTGCGTCAGCAGAGTATACCAGCATGGATACACCTTTTTATACAAAGGTGTAACAAATGTTAAGCAGGATTTTAAGGATCTCGGTAGGAAGGAATTCCTTCCTATATTTGTCCTTCCATAGTTGTCCATGCCTGCCAACATGACAAGTCCTTTCCACAATCCCAAACGCCCTGAGTAAGGAGAACTATATTGTGAATCATGAAGGGTAAAGGTAGAGCATGAGATAGCACAATTATCAGAACTTCCCTATTGATCAACTTGTAGAGGATAAATTACCTTCAGCAGGAGGTATAATCTAAAGCAGTATGTCTTCATATTGCTTGCTTATATTTTGCATTAGTATCAGAAGAAAACGTGAAAGAAACAAACAAACTTCTTACTTAGCTGCAGGGATTAGGTCAGTGAAACTGCTCAGTATACATTCCTCTGAGACTGGTGGTATCAGTCATACAAATGGTGCGTTCATCAACTCCTATCATCTGAATCACTCTTAGCACATTTGATATTCCTGTGGAATTTTAATCCAGGTGCTTCTACACTTTTTGTTATTTGAAGTTTTGTACTGATAGCAGGAACACACTGTAAAGTTGGAGATGAGAGATCAAATCAAAACTTCTATGTTTAAGCTCTGTCCTTCTAAGAAGCAGAGCTGAGTATTCTCAAATACAATTAAGCACATAACAAGACACAATCCAATCATCTGGACAATAATGATAGGGACAAGACAGGCAGCTCTTTTTAGATAACAGAGTTTGAAATACATGAATTTGATTAATAGTGCACAAATTGTCAATACGTATTTTGAGATGGTGACAGCCATGACCAGTTCATTCTGCTGTCTGCTAATGTGCGAACTGTTCCTAAGTTGCAGAGTCAGGGGGATCAGGAACAAACTTCAGGCAATTGGTACCAAGGACTGTGTGGGTAGGCAAAAAAAAGTGCTTCCCAGGAGAAATGTATGAGCTTGGACTACAATTAAATGTTGCCAATCCATGTTCTATTTCTCATTCTGAATTGAGGCCAGATTTTATGCGAAAGCAATCAGATGCAAAAGTGCTGGCCAAGCAGATACCATGAATATAAACAAGGGATACAACAGGGCTGCTGGATGGCTACGTTTCCATTCAATTAAAACTTCTGGATTGTTGTACTGGAATTTCTAGTGAAGTGGAATAACATATTTGAATTTGGTTGGTCAACTAACTGGACAATTCTCTAGTCCACCTGGCAGCTGACATATAGCAAACTAGCCAGCATCCTGCCTTCCCAACCCAACAGGGTTTTCTGTCTTTCTGGAAAGAAAATGAAAGCATATCAGGGCAATCAACAACTTGATTTCTACTGAAAATATCAACAATCATGCATGCTCAAAAAACAAACAAACCAAAAAGCCTACTGTTTCTGTGAAATCTGCATTTTCAGTTAGGAAACTCCTTCCCTGGAAACAACTCCAGAAACCCAAAACTAATTCTGTGAAATCTGCATTTTCTGTTAGAAAATTGCTTCTCTAGAAACAACATCAGTACAAGTCTCTCTCGCTATTCCAATTCCATGTCACATGTTGGGGCACAGCAGGAAGTTATGACTGAGGATCACTGCACACATGTATTAATCTAGATGTTTTGTTCCCATAAAGGAACTAAAATATATCTGGATTGATTTTTTTCTGAAGTTTAAAAATATTTCATTTGCACTGAAACCAACTATCCTAAATAGCAGTGCAAAATGAGCTTATTTACATATAGTAAGCAACAATTTTGCACCTTGTTGGGCAGGACTCCAGTTTTAATTTCTCCTCTGATGGGTTGAAATTCTTTTCTTGGTTGATAGATAAGAACTCACAAGAAGCCCTGTGATTTAATTCATCTTTTTGGTTCTCCATTAAATATCCAAAAATATGCGTGTTGGTATAACTTTGCAACTCCAGCTGTTATAGGTCTCCTATATTCTCCAAAAATTATAACAAAGTCAAAACCTATGATCAGTAGGAAGCAAATAAGTTCACACCTGGGCTTCAAAATCCAAAGGGCTTTAAGATTCTTCAAAAGAATCCAAGATTATCCAGACTTCTCAGCATAAAGGCCACCTGAAATCTTTTCCTAGGTTTTCAGAATAATCAAACTGTGCAAGTAAAGGTAGTGACTTTCTCTGCACCTTTTAGCCATTTTCATCTATAGTTTTATAACATCTTTTCTGCTTCTTTATTGTAATTATGAATAGATCTTTACAAAAGATCACTTGTAGTTTGCTCATACAGAAAGACATTTTATTGAATTAATGAGATTATGGTTCTTTGGTTTGGAATACTTGTAGTAATCAGACTTAATATAAGAATTCTCACAGCTGATCAGAGGTGTGAAAGGCATCTTAAAATTAAGACCTATATAACACCACGTTGTCTGTACTTTTCAGCTGCTCGCTTGTACATCAACAGATTATATAGGCTATTTAGCAGCTTGTGTTGTGAATACCTTATTGCAAGAAAAAAAGACAGAAATACCTTGCATTCCTTATCAAGAAAATTGCATTTCCAAGCATTTTTTCTTATGATGGCCCTATCATCAAATTTAGCGAACAAGGAAAATTGATCCAGAGATAAAACCTTTGCTATTATCACCAAACGGAATCTTCATCAGTAAATCCGAAGGACAGCTGACATTTAATCACTGACAAATTCTTGCTGTTTTTTAACTGTAATCTGCATGAAGCTTTTAAAATTACACCTATTGATAAGCTGATCTTTGACTTAGCAAAATGTCCAGCAGCTTTGTATTCTGAAGGATTCAAAATGCAGTGCACCATGAAATGTGCAGCAATAAGTTGTCATTTCGTAGTGATATCAATTGCCTAAAAAGCAGTTATTTATTGTAGCCATTTTATGTTTAGTCACTGCAGGACTAGTATCTCTCCCTTTATAGATTAATATTTTAGCTCTGAGAAGAAACTTGGGGTGCATTTCATTGATGTCCAGTTAGGTAAAAAGAGGTAGATATGATTATGGATGCCTAAAACGCACTGCTTAATTTATGTGCCATCAGTCATTTCTACACTAATTTCTGATACTGCATGGACTAGCTTGAGCAGTATGAAACCAAGTATTTAAACTCTTCCACTAATATTTATAGACAAAATGTCATTTTTCATAAATATTGATTGTTTCACCTATTTTTATATGTAGCATAAGTACCCAAAATGCATAAAATTCCCAGAGCTATGTTCTGCTGTGTAGGTATCAAAATAGAAACGCTTTTCTTAGCTCTTCAGTTGCTACTGGCTGTGAATACTTTAAACTACAGGGGAGGATACAGACATGAGCTCCAAAATAAGCTTTGAGTTCCTTCCCTCCAAAAATCTGTGACTTCTAAAACACAGGTGAGAGTTCTACTCCGCAGTAGATAGTAATATTGGCTTGCAATATACAAAGATGCAAGGTGCAATCTGAAGCATCTAGTTAACAACAAACACATTTCTAGATACTGTGAATTTCACAAAAGGTTACTCAGAAATGATTTATGCTAGAATGGATGGATAAAAATCCCCCAAATTTTCTATTTCTTTTAATAAAGAAACAAATATTTTAGAACAAAAAAAAAAAAAAAAACAAAACCAAAAAACCAATAAAACCATATTCTTGGTTTGCCTTAGAATGTAATAACAGGTATTTCTTCACAAAGGTACAGTGTTTACTAAGAAATCTGCTCCTAGGGTAAGCTATTATTACTTCAGCAGTCTCCAGGCTCCAAAGGGAATGAAAATAGTTTCAAAAATGCAGGATGCTCATGAAATGGAGAAACAGATGATGAATTTGTGCTACTTACTGCATCTTGTCAATTGTTTGCTTTTTATCATAAACTGAAAAGACTACACAGACCAGCCACTGGGAAGCAGGGCCAGTCTGAGGACTAAGAGAAAGAAAGGCTGCCTAACCTAGCAGGAAATAAATAATGGCAAAAGAAGCAAATCTGGTGGCATGGAACATCTATTATTCATCTGCAGTAATTTGTTGCCTGACAAGAGCTGATGAATCCAATTTTGAGAGTAGTTTACAGTGATTTAAGAAGTTTACAAAGGAAAATCAGTAAAAATATTCTTTCCTGTTCTAGAAATAAGTTAAAGTCATCATTGGAAATCTGTCGTCTTTGATAACCGGCCCGGAGTTAAACAAATCAATGGTCAGCATCACTCTAACGGCTGGAGATGGGAATGTTGAAATTTCTTACGGAAAAGGTCTGCTTCACTCTCCGATTGTACAGGAGAAGCAGCAGAAGAAATGAAAGGGAGAGGTTCTGGTTCAGTGCAGGTGACCTGGAGTGTGGGGAAAGGTCTTCCTCACTCACAAACAGGGTGGGGAACAGCCCAGCTAAGGTCTGAAACGATCACCAGATAATCCCTCCACCATACCAAAATCACATTGGTTATGGCAGTGACTGAGAATAGTAATATGCAAGCTGGTCTTATCATCAGCATTTTGCAATAGCCTAAATTTGTTTTAACTGAAATTAATCTCATGGGATCATGGGTAGGACGCTCATTGTTTTTTTTAAGCTGATCAGCATATATAGCATAAAAAAACATGCAACTTGTTCCATTAACAACACAAATACAGGAAAAATGCTCATACATTCACTGGATATGTATCTGGTTTTGTGCCAGCTTTCTAAAAATTTGGCTACAAACAGAAGACTTTCCTAACAAATGGAATTCATGTGCAGGTTAATACACTGGGGAACAGAGAGAATTTCTACTTCATCCAGCAAAGCAGAAATAAGCAAACCAATCTCAATTTTCTTTTCTTTTCTTTTTTTTTTTTTTTTTTTTCCCCGTTTCTATGCCACAGGACTAAAATTAGCACAAATGTTGTTCATAATAAAAACCTAGGTTTATTGGTTTTGAGTGTGATGTGATGGTAACTAAATTTAAAAGTTTTCTTCATAATTGCTGACTTGTCAAGTAAAGAAACAAATCTTTTTAAAGAAGAAATTAATAACTCTTAGAATTGTAATGTCTAATAAAATAAAAACTCATTTCACTATTACTCTGACTTCTTATTATGAGCTCCAATTTATACTATATTACAAATCCTCCTAAAGGTAATAAATTTGACATAGAAAAAAATTAATACAAAGTCTAATTGCATTTAATTTGATTAAATTAGAATGGACTTTTTCTGTAATCTCATTTAATTCAAGACATTTGTAAAACAGCAAAATTACTAACAATGCCTAAAAAAACCCCACATATAAAGTTATAGACTTTATCAACTGTCTACCTTCCTCTCCGCTATGGAAGAGACGAGAATGGAAATCTCATGTTCTGGGCCAAATTCTGCCATAGGCAGCCACTTTCTACGCTCCGCTGACCTGAATCTGTGTTACTTAGATCTACAGTTTTAAAGACAGAGAAGAAATAGGGCACAGGGAGGGCAGAGTATTTCTACAAGTTGCTATTTCTCTAAAAACATATGGGAATCTCACTGCTATTTCTCTGAAAATGAAAAAGAATCTCACTGCTTGTCTCATCACATTTACCCTAAAAGAATTCCCAATTCACACTAGTAAAACCTTTTCCTTTTCAGGAAAGGAGCTTTGTTCTGGCATAAGCATGGGTCAGATATTCTGTTCTTTGCTGATATTGCTGATCTTAATATATGTGGGATGGGACAGCGATGCTCTATATTGCCCAAATAAGAAGTTAAATCTTCAATCTGATGGAGGATCACAGCAGAAAACCTACTTTAAATGAACTCCTCTTGTGTGTTTTTCATAAGGCACAATTTAACGTACCTGAAAACCCCAGCTACTCAAACTCGATGCTTTCAACAGGAAGAACTTTATAGAATGCTGTTTTTCTCTTTTTGCCAACAAAGCTGACTTTGTAAGTTCTCTGATGATTATTCTCAAAACAGATTCCTCTGAAGAGATTTGATGCTTCCTTCTTGAAGTGTTTTGCTAATCATGCCTTTTAACTTTGTTCACTGAAGACACTTAGCCCGTCAAAGAAACTTACCTTACCTCAAAAATTTTTTGCATAGGTATCATTAGTAGGATGACACGGAAATTAGTTTCTATTGTTGACCACCAAGCAGTCTTTTCAACTACCAACTCCTCATCCCTCTGGAGGTCTGGGTTTTTTTGTTTGTTTTGTATGAGAAGCTGAGTTATGCATCTTGCATATCTCCAGAACAATCTGAGCAAAGCTCACCTCCCTTTACTTGCCTTTCTTCCAATCTTTGTGTGCTGCAGAACTGGCTCTTAAAATACCATCGCAAACCAGTAACTAAAAGAAAAACAAACATAAATTTGAGAAAGAACAGCCACCATTTTTATAGAGTACATATAAAAATGTGTTCAACACAGAAAAGGTTTAGGCAGATTTTTTAAATTAACAGCAGTGCTAAGACTTTCTTAAAGATTTACTCACTTCCATGACTCAGTATTTGCTGGTTTTTTTCTCATTTTTTTCTGTGCCACAATAAATCAGGCTGTGAAATAAGCTTGGTTTAAGTAGCAAAAACATTATGATTTCACATTTAGAAGCATAAAAATTGCCTTATGTTCAAATTCATGCTTCTCAGTAAGGTTCCCAGATACCTTCCACAGAGTAGCAGTTTATTACAGAACAGAAAAATGTTTCCTATGGGCAAACTAAGGCTTACCATCACAAGCTGTGATAAGTATGTATTGATAAGATGTCAGAACCTGAAGAAATTTTGGGTTTGTATTTGGCATTTACTAAATTAAATTTGTGGCAATCAGCTAAGATTATACAGAAATTATTTTACATAGTTTTGTTTGGTGATTACTAGAACTTTCCAACTTGAATTCATACGCAAGCAACCTCCAGCAAACCAAAGTCTTAACGTACTTGAACAAAAAAAAAAAGTCAATACCACTGCTCAAGACAGCAAGTTTCTTGTGTACACAAAATTAAATTCTGAACATGTTAACAAGGTTGTATCACATATTAGTCAAGGTCAATGGCAAAATGGAAAAAATCCAGTTAATATTTTCTTTGGGTTAGAATGAAATTCAATGTCAGTTTTGTATTTTTAGAAAATGGCTCGAAATCTGAGAAAAATCTGAAAATCTTAATAATGTTGAGCTATTAAAAGGTTCCCATATTAATATTCATATTCAAATAGATAACAGAACAGAAAAAAACAAGATCAAAAAAGTGAAGCAAACAGAAAGCTAGATGAACTCAAAAAAAAAACCTTCTGAAAATTAAACATTTCAACATTATTGACATGAAATCTGTCAATAATTTCAAATAAAAATGTAACTATCTACAACATTTATTTTAGCTCTCTTTAGTTAGTTATCAAAATGAACATTCCTAATTTCAAGGAAATGCTTTCTTGTAAAGGACTTTTTTTTTTTAGAAAAAAATTTAACATTTCTATGTATAAGATTTATAGTTTTGTCTATATATTTGTGATTACAATCATAATATATGTATATAAAATTGTGAATTGTACCATATTTGAGTCAATGAGTGAATTTTATTTAATGAACCGGAGTAATTAAAAATCTAATTCCATCTCAAGGTGCCCTTCTTTAGATAGCATTCTTACAGTTAATATTTCATACGATATCAGTCTTGGTATGTAATAACTGGTTTATAAGAATGGCCTTAAAACATTCTTCTTCACTGTTATAGCTTCATAAATTAAAAGAAACCGAAACCTCATCAATTAATGAATGCTGAAAAGAAAGCTTGTTCTTTGTAATCTTGAAGACAAAAGGAAAAACTCAAGTGACATATTCCAGCAACACACATCCACTTCAGACTTAGAAATATCTTACCAGAAAATATGGATCATATCTTTATGCCCATTACAAATAACATCCTATTTCCACAGGTTTCAGATGCAGCAGAATAATTTATTCACAAGGGAAGCTAAATATAAATCTTGCATTAAAATAAATGAATTAAAAATTGCATTCTGCAAGTAACACCTTCAAAACCTGCAACTGTGCTAGCACTGAATGAGGAATACAAATCCTTTAGAAATATGACTGCTCTGGAAGTCTGAAGATACCAGTGTGAGCATTCATAAGACATTTGTTCCTTTCCTTTAAGACACGATGATGAGCATTTCTTTTAACACCTTCCTACATGGATATCTGAGCATCCAGGCATTTAAAAACAGATGGGAAGAGGGAGAGGCAAAAGTCTTAATGTGACCAAAATAGTAATTTTTCTCAAGAGTTTCAAGAGTTCTGAACAATCACTCTTCAGGTCTGACCTAATGGGCTTGAAATGATACCCAGCACTACGCTGGGAACTAAACATATTTTGGGCTACATATTGTAATACACAGAGAGTAGCTGGGATGCTCTACGGAGAAAAATTACTGCCGGAGTGAGTTTGCATGTTAGGTTTTATTTATTTTGTATGTAACCTTTATATATTACAAACCCTTCTGTAGATGGCAAGCAGCCTACTTAAGATGTTTCTTTTACTTGAAGAAAAAAATGTTAAACTACATAGCACTGAAATGAATTCTTTGACTTATTGGTAATAATGTTCTAGCAGTAAAGAATGGGTGTGAAGAATGCACCACTTTTCACATCTCATAATCTTTCACAGTACTTAAATTTGTTTAAACACTAGCAAATAAAAGGAACATTTAATATGAAAACAATTACTGAACTGATAAACATGATTCAGTAACTGAAGAATATTTTATCTGTTATTTTTATTTGTCCATTATACCAGCTACATCATGATGGCATATGACCATCTTCAGTAGGGTGGGAGTGGAAAAATGCAGAATAAGTACACAGGAGTGAAAAGAATTAGCATGCACATGCTACCTCTGCCTCCTGTATTGCAATTACTATACATAATATATACCATATACCTTTATGCTGCATGTTTGCATTTATCTAGTGCTGTATATGCAAATGCAAAAGTGACCATTGCTAAAGTTCATCATCTGGAACATCCAGGCTCACTGATGCTGACTACAGAAGAAAGGCATCAAAAAAGAATTAGGCAAGGGCAGTATCCAGCTCAAGGACAGTATCCAGCTTTATATCACAGTTCTATCAGAAAGGGAAATTAGGATAAAATCAGAAAGCTATTTCTGAGATTAAAGCCACAGTGTACCAGGCATTCCCTACTGTGTACAACAAGCAGTATCAGCCTAGATGGCTGACCATACGGTCCATGTACGAACAACAAAGTAACTGTCCATTATTCTCAAATACAGTCAGAAAGAGAAGCTGCAACAGGCTTATTATAGTGAAGGTAAGTTTTTACAGGTCAGGGAGATACAGCCGCTATTTGACAGCTTTGCAAACTTTTCTTCTAAATCTTATGGAACTGCACACACGTGAACTGTCTCTCTCTAGCTCTTGTGAAAACTGTCTTTCAACAACGCCACAGAGTGATACCCTTCTGAGAAGAAGCAAAGAATATCCAGGTATGTTATTGTTATATTACATTATTGCTGAACCATCCCTAGAAAGAAGTTCCCATCCACGTACGGAATTTCCACTTAATATGCTTCAAACACCCTCTTTTATAAACTTGATCTTAAGGGAAGATATTCTGTCTGAATTTTCAGTGAGAATCACATTTTCCTAAGTCACAATTATTGTCTATTCAGGAATGCAAGACACCCCAGCATCCTCAGATAACTGGAAAACAGATGCCAAAATCACCATTATAACCAGGTTTCTGTACAAATAGTAATGAACTATTTGGCTTGCAGAAAAATTATACATTAGCTAGTACGCAAAATAGCAACTTCAGTGTTATCTCCATGAAGCTCTTACCAAAAGGGAAAACATACGTATATTTTATTTTTCAAAATTAAATATTCACAGAATGTTTATTAAGACAAATACATAGCCTCATCAAGATGAAAGACTTGGGAAGACTTGTGAATTTTTGGAATTAAAAATAAAAACATAATGTTAATAAGACTTAATGGCATAGTTAAATATTTAAAATATGTCTGTGAAAAACTCTTTTAATATCTAGATAGCTAAATAGATTTTTCTCTATGAAACAACATCAGCTACCAAAATTTTGTTGTGCATCTGTTGACTTAATCAAAATGGACTTTTTTATGCTCTCTTATAGTTTCTGTCTTCTTCTTACATAAATAATATATATTTCTTCTGAATCAGCTGGCTAAGCCAGATAAGGCTTACGGAAATAGATGTTGCACCAAATTTGGGATATATTAGGGATCATAGTTCTCTTAACAGAGACTTGAAACATACTGCTTTCTATGCAAACCTTTTTTCACTGTTTATATTACACTACTTGAAATCCATGCCAAATGGAAAATCAAGTAGGAAAATTATTTCATACTTCCTAATGTTGTACAGTTATTCGTAAGATCCTACAAGAAGACTATGGCTACTTTGTTCCAGATGGTGGCCCAGATAACAATCAGTAGGGACAGGATTAACTGCCATGGTGAAATCTAACTATTGGCTTTAGTTGCTTTTTTATGGCTAGATCAATGATGAGATTTGTGACCATTCTTTGAAACATTCCTTGATGCTTAAGTTTGCCTTCTCATCTGTTGCTACAATTAGATCTTACGGGGGTTGTGATCATCAGTCACTTCAGATTCATTACAGAAATATTCATTCACAGACATGTCTTTAGACAAAAAGGCATGTAGAAATAGCAGCTAAGCTCTGTAACTCTTGATGTATTTATTCAGGAAGCTTTCATAAAAGTACTTTAAAATATTTAAATAAAATGTTTAAATAAATCAGTTCTATCAAACTTTGACCTCTGTTTTTGAAATTTAGATGAAAACAGATGAGTAAACTGTAAAAACCTTCGCTGGAAGTGCCTGAAATGCTAATCAGAATTTTAAATTACTTGATCCATTCAACCCAAGGATGACTACCACATTCATGTTTCTCATGCTTCTTTTGGAAAAAGGTCTGATGGTCAGTGCTTCTCACTTAAAAAAAAAAAAAAAATCTTCTTGAAGCTGTAAACAAAGAGCTTTGTCTTCACTGATCATTACAAGGAGGGAGAAATGAGCATGGGTTATACAAGACAACCATCAGAAGGATTCAGCCCACCAAACTACATACTCTTACTGGCACTTTTTTTCACTTGGAATATGCCAGAAGCACTATACTAACCAGATCTTTTTATTTAGCTCTGCCTTTACCGGTTGCCAAAGTGATAAGGACAACAGCTTGCCATAACCCCCAAAACTGCTTAAGCAGTCTATTCGGCGATGTTTGAACATAGCTTCAGTGTCACTTACACAGCTTTTGCAAAAAAAGAACCATGACAACAGAGTGGGTCTCACTGTTTCCTCTCAACTGTAATGACATTCTGTTAAGAAAATGACATCAGCGTCCATCTTTAAAGTATCAGTCCCTCGTCTGATCTTTAATTTGATTAATTTTAAATCCAAAAGGTTTAAACTGAATCCTGTACTTTTGCAAAAATAAAGTGATGCTAGATTGCTGTATTAAACACAGATGTTGCTGATCTGTACAGTGATCCTGAAATCATGTTTTTCATTTCTTGTTCAAAAACCAGTGTGATCTTTCAACAGCTGCTTTGTTGAGTCCCACAGGTAGCTGCACTTTATTTTGAGAGAAATAATTCCTATAGATAGTGTCCATATGTTCCTTTTCTTTCAAAGACTCAGTGGAAATTAGGTAAACAAACAAAACCATCCCACTTCAAACTGCAATGTATAGGCTATCCCCTGCTTCTATACGAATGCTAGAAAGCCTTCTGTGAAGACCATGAAGCAGAGTCCCATAGCAGTATAAGGGCGGTAACTGGGGTCAAAAATCTCTCCATTTACTGCTGACCTTTAGCATTAAAGACAATAGTGCTTATTTGGGTTTAAAGCCTCGCGCATGCGTTAAGTACTTATTACAATATTGGGGCCTTCATGGGGGAGTTCAGATTTTCAACGTGTTTTCAGATGAGCAGTGAAAAATTAGTAATGAATTGAAATAAGATTTCTACCCCATTCACATCTGCATTAAAAAAAGTAACAATAGCTCCAAGACTGAGAACAACAAGTATTTGAAGAAATGGGGTCAGGAATCTTATCATTCTAAGTTAAAGATTACCTTCTCTATTTTTCTCCAGTACATTGTCACACAAATTGCAAGATAGTATTTATTTCATTCTTAGACAAGTACAAAAGAAGCACCTATCAATTCCCCCCAGTTCAAGTTTCGGCTCCTACAGTATTTGATTCCATTTCTTGTATTACTTTTTTACAATTTTTGCTTGATTTGCTTCCTATATTTGTGCCCTGTCAGAATACCACAAAAAGCCTGTTCAATTTATGATGTGGGCAAAAAAACCTTTGATGCGTCTGACGCTCAATCCTACCTTAATTTGTAAGTGATAAGTTAGGAGGTTTAATCTCAGTGCCCATATGTCACATCTCAAAACCAGATCACACTTTGGCATGAATGGCAGGCTCTGCTTAGCAAAGCTCTAGATTGACATATTGGAATGGGTTTGGGAGATGCTCCTGGGGAAAGCTTATTCATCTTTTATCACTGGTGGAAATATTTACACTTCAGATATCTCATATGGAAAAACAGCATTTTCAAATCAAAGGGTTCTTATGGACAACTATGAAATCAGCTTTTTCTTAGAGTCGGTGATCTATGTGTAAGGATCGTTTTTACCTGAGCCAGTGCTCTAAATAATAAGGACGGCTTCCATCTAGCCGTTTCTGGTCCCACGGGTAAGAAAACAGAATACAGACAGGCAAGAACGGTTAAAAGACACAGGGTGCAGAATTCTGTGTAATTATTAGCTTAACAAAATCTTTTTTTTTTTTTTCAATTAAATATGTTCCTGTCTGTACTTGAGACTTTTGTAAGGCAGTAAAACACTATTCACAGCACACAGCTACTCCAATGCCACGGTTGAGTATGTTAATTCACTGTTCCAAAACTGGTTGTAAAAACTATCTCAAAAATTCAGAGGAAGAGAAAACTAACCCCTAAACCACATAATCCAGTTCCTAACAATGTAAGATTAATGGAAAGACCAGTGTTTTTTCATTTAGGGGATGCATATTAATATTGAATAAAATTAACCTGTGCCTATATAACCTATTGTAATTTCTGTGTATCATGGTGTTTGCTCTTAAATAGTACCTGTTGCAGAGAATAGTGTTCAAGAGGCACAGATCCTTTCATTCAGTGCCATTTACTTGTTTAATCATGCTGAAACCTCCTGATAGGACTCAGTGCTATTCTGTTTCCTCATCACATACAGTTTTAGACCAAATCCTATGTTTTCCTTTCACAAACAAACGGAATGTATTGCAGTGCACCCTAAATCCCAAAGTTTCCACCACAACCTTCTGCAGCTTCAAAAGCTAAGTATGGGCAGCTAGCTATCACATCTTCAATTCATCCTCAGACAACTCTTACTAAAACAGCCGTTTGCTAAGGCTGGGGTCACAACAGACAGTTTGTTTGCTGTTCTCTGAACACCATCTTATGCCAGAATGGAAACATTTTGTGCACAGAAATGCCATCTTAAATAAAGTTTTGTGGGAACTCTAAACTCACTAATTGCAATCACATTATAAAGAAATGCATTCTGATTGCCAGAAGTGGATAGAGAGAACCTTCTTCAGGGTTCTTTCCCCCACCCAAGTGTGTCCTAACAACTTAACAAGGAATAGAAAAGCCGTTATGAGTAAAATACTATGAAATATTATGGCCACAGCATTAGTAATCTGATACATAACTGCATGATTAGGAAGGCGATATCATCAGCCCATTTCACTGCAGAAAAACTTGCCAGTGGTCTTTGTTTCCTTCATTAGGTGGTTAAAAGAACAGAAGTTCTTTAATTCTAGCTTTTCTAACAGGAGGGTTCAAAGGGAGGATAGCTGGAAAGGGAGACATTACAAGATCTGATATGATGGATCAAGATAAACCAGAATGTGACAATATGAAATACCATTAAAATTTAAGAGAAATTTATTTTAGCAGAAACTTTTTCTCTGTCTTTTCTACAAATAATGAAACAATGTAGTAGAAAAGTTAGGAAAATTAAAGAAAGAACCCACATTTTGTAGCTCATATGATTACTGGGTCAGATTCTGTTATGCTGTTGCCCGATGGTTAGGTGGTTTCCCAAGTCATGCAGCACTCCTGTAAGCTGTGTAACCCTGCTAGGCAGGACTAATCACAAAAAAGAAGAGGTCTTCATGCTCTATTGTGTATGACTGCCACCATTGAAATTACAGCAGCTTTGATTTGCTCTGATATGCACTGGGACTGAAATTGGGGCTAAGATTTGCACAATGTTGTAGATTCCAATTTTAACCTTTGCTCTAGCCCTGTGTCACAGTTCAGCATTTCACATTGCTTTGCAGAGACTGAATTTTATTCTTTGTTTATTTCACTCTTTCCTTCTAGAAAGTTCCTGTTGAATGGAATCTGATGTTGCCTCCTTGTTTCCTTAAACCTCATAAGAAACTGTGTCCAACCAATGCAGCGCTTTTAGGAATTCTGTTCTGTCAGCTGCTCAGCTCCATTAGAAAAACACTGGCAGAGGTAATTTTTCACTGTTTCTCCCATGAGCTCAGCTGTATGGAAGGAGATGGGTAAGAGTTATTCCCATGGAACAAGAAGCAGTGACTGGCCAGAAGCAGCTGACTATGTGGGTAATGATCATCTCTGATATTTCTTCATCATTCCTGGAGAGCACAACTATCAATCCGTGCCTAATCTAGACAATATAAGTCCCCATGTAGCAGGAAATGACAGCTGCGAAAGCTGATTTATCCAAGCTGCTCTGCTGGTTCCTATTCCATGACAGAATAGCTAATATGCTGACAGACAGACAGACAGCTTAAGGCTGAGCTGTTACTTGATCGCATTATGTGCCAACTGATGCAAGTTAGCAAACAACGTAGTAAATTGTCATGTAGACAAACAAAACTTTTGCAACAGCTAGTAGAAATAGTTTCAAGCTAAAGCCAATAAACTTTCCTTCTTTTGTATTCTTGAAAAGTAGCTTAGAAGTTGACTAGTGACACTATAGCTTCTCTTGGAATAATTTAAATCAAAGCTGCTGTATCGGAGAAATAGTTTGAAGAACAGCATTTTACTAGTTTTCACATATGTTTAAATTCAAAATTATTAGTGATTGATTAGACCCAGTTATATCTAGGTCAAAATGTTAAATATAGATGCAGCCATTTGCCTCAGAAGTGCTTGGAGTGACATTTATTCCTGATTCTTGTGCAAAAACCCAACGTAGTCTGACTCCATTCTCCTCTAGACAAAGCAAAGCAGAACTAGATTTTTGTGGTGAAGCATCAGCAGTAATACTATAGACTGTCAAAGTCTGTGGGATGATTTCACAGCAGCAGTGCTGTCTTACTTCATCCATAAGATAGTCAGTTCTATCTGAAACTTGTAATCTCACAGAAGCAGGAAAAGCAGAATAGCTCTCTATTTGAATAATATGGGGGTTTGTCTATATTTTTAAGCCTTCACAACACGATACAATTCTCAACAAAAATGTTTGGTTTTAGATAGAGCCTATTCTGCAGTATTGAATTAACAACAGGAAGTAAAAAATAAGAAACCAAGTTAGTGTTAATCCCGGAAAACAAATAAAATATTTACCATTTTATTTTTCCCTGTACATTTCATTGACTTTGAAAGTCAGTCCTTTTTCCTGGCTTCATTTTGACACTTCATTAGCCAGTGGGTCATCACCTTTCGCTCCACTGAGTAGCGGTTATTTTTCATGCCAACACAGATAGAGGATTCAGACCTGATTTGTATTGCAGGTAATAAATGGTAATTATCTGCACCTTTTTTTCTGATGTGAATCACTGTCTCTGAATTGAAGGAACTAAATCTTTGTAACTTTGATGACAGCGGATTAGAGTATAACCAGTCTTTCTCTGGTATATTTACTGGGGCAAAGACTTACAGGTCATGCATTCAATTTTGTGTAATTACTGTCAGTTTAATGATGAAGATGAAAGAAGATAGTGTATACTTAATCAAGCAGATAAGCATATGAAGCTTTTGCATTAAAGATTTAATGGAACAATAGACACAGAACTGGAAAATGGACAGTGGGCAAAATGTCTCCCTTCTGTGACTGCTCATGCTTTGCTCAGAATGGTCAGGACAATCAGTAAATGCTTTCTTCTTTTTCCTCCAAACTTTTTCTAAAGACGCTATAATGAAAATCAGGGAAATAGGAGGCCAAGAACAACTTCAGGAAATGTAGTTAAATTTCACATTTTTTCCTACAGAAGAAAAGGTTGTGAAAGGTGCCAGAGTAGATGCATTAGAGTCTGAAATTATCTCTAGAACAGAGACACTGACACAATGGCATAAGCTTTGTTTCCCTGAATGTAATGGTATCATAAGCAGAAAAGAAATCTGCCGGAATTCATAGATTTAAAATTCACTACTTTTATTCTGTTTATCTTCATAACACTGGTGATCACTGTGGTGTCTACAGTGCATAAAAGTCTACATTTCCTCATACTTGAAAGGACCACACACTTAGGACTGCCTCTTACTTGACTCAGAGGCTCAGCACAGGTGTCACATCTAAATCCATTCAGGCTGTCTGTCCTTTCTATGTAATGCATCCCAGTGGGCTTTTCCTGGCCATACTTTACATGCATTATCATGCTCTGCGGGAAACACAGCAAGCATAGCAGCTTGCCAGAGTAAAAGCAGTTGGTTAGGGCTTCTTGTAATACAGTGGTTCAACAGTCGAAAGGATTGTCTGTACATCTTACAGAGAGAAAAAAGAAGTGTTGAATAAACATACTCCATGGAGTAGGAAACATGAGCATGAGCCTAGAGTGCTACAGAGGAATGCTAGCACAAAGCTAGTATAATGCTACCACCTGCTTCTGGGAAGATTATTTCCGCCACCCAAGAAAATGATAGGGTCACAAAGTTATTATATGAAAGAAGACAGCAGGAAGCAGAAATACATCTCTCTTTAGATGTGCATGAAGAGAAAATAGTGATGATTATTGAGACATATGACACAGTTATTCAACTCCAGCTAAGATTCTGATGTAAGATACACAACCTCAAACCAGGATTAGACTACCAAACTGACAAGAAATTTAAGTTTTAATATAATCCTCCTCTTCATCATTTCCTATTGATTAGTGTGGATGATGTCCCTTCTTTGTGCTGACTATTGCAAATTCCACTTCCCAATTCCCCTCACCTCAGAAGAACATAGGTACTTACCTCAGAGTTGTTGATCTCACACCATCAGGTTACAACATACCAAGATAGTCTGTGTATCCAGCCCTAAGGTCATGGACAAGGTTACAGCACAGCAGCACACTGAGGCCAGGCCTCTTGAATCTCAGGCTGTGTCCCACTTGTTGGCCTGTTTATTCATCAGAAAGCAGCACTGGTAAAGAGCAATGAGTCCGAAACTAACTGGAGCCTGAAGATTATCACATTTTCTAGTTTGTACAGATTACTCCACTAAAATGTTGATGGTAATTCTCAACTATATTTGAATATATGAGCTGGAAATGTAAAGTTCTGTCACTCATTTTACAAGCTCACGAAATTTCAAGGGGATACAGTTCTAATTACCTCTCATATCCAATTTGCCAAGATAAGTAATAATTTCTACTCTTCTATTAAATGCAGATGTAAGGAGCATGTCAAACAGCTCGAGACTACAGTGCTCCCCAGATGCTACACCTGTTTCTCATATATCATTTTCCTCTGTTCTATCATTTGTGTTTACCAGAAGGTTATGAATACCTAAGCTCTGCCACCAGGGAAGGTCATCTCCTTATTACTTATTACTACTATTTACTTACATTTTATTAATGGTCCACAGGCTCTACTCAGGATCTAACTTGGCTAAACGTTATAGAGACATATGGTGAACATCCCCTGCTGAACATTCTAAGCAGAGAAACAGACAACTGGCTGAAAAGTGCTACACTGGAATGATTATGAAAACTGGTTGACATATTAGTTCCATTCTCTCTACTTATCCTTACTTCTAAATATTTGTCCAAAACCCCAAATTTTAGGTTTTACTTCTGTTGGCCTTTAAACTACAATGACATTAAAAAAAAAAAGAAAAATATAGGGACTAGGATGGGAAAAGAGAAGTTTGGTGAAAAAGTGACAATGTCAAGAGGAGATTAATTGCTTTGGACTTCTTGCATCCCTTGGGAAGGGGCTCCTACCACTGTTCCCGATGAAGTTACACAAAAGTGTGCTGACGCATTTATTTATACAGAAACAAGGGGTCTCTTGCCCTATTATTAGAAACAGTTTCAGCCATAAATTCTCACTGGATTTTGGACTCATCAAGTTCCTCACAGATTTAGTAGGCTTCAGGTCTGATGTCAAGATTCGGAGTCATCTTCAACAAAAGAGACTTACTTGGATAAAGTCTGTATTAGACCAAAAGTCCAGGGGCTTTGTAGTTGCCATCATTTTTCCAGACTGATGATCAAGACCCGATACATAATTCTGTGAAAGAAGACTGCTGCTGTGGAATACAGTATTTAGAGCAATATTAGTTATTTGCTGCATCTGGTTAGAGCCTCTAAAAGCAGTGGGACTGAAATCCCAGAGATAACTGAAGGCAAACAATGGTGAGGTACACTGTAGTTTTTCTAAACATCAAATAATTGTAAGATAAGCCTTAGCAAAATATCTTACTGTGTCATTTCTATTTCTAAATGCAATTCTTCACCTTCTGCCACGATGGCTCTCTTTACCAGTGCAGCACTAGTGGTTAAATATCTCTTGTCTGCAACATCTGTTAAGAACTGGAGGGGTTTCAGACTGTGAACTGTAAAACTCTGATAACAAGACAGTAAGCCTGGCCCAGTGACCCAAAACAAAGGAAGCAATGGATGTAAAAGGGTAATGCTGGGAGAAAGAAGGAAAGTTCTGAATTAACCTGGGATGATTATGTGTTCTGACAGAATGAAGTAACTCCTACTCACTATACTAAAGCTACATGGCAGCAGAATGGAACAAAAACAGATGTAGACTTTGCATGCAGTAGATAATAGAGTATCTTCTCATACATGAGTAAGTAGAGCTGCTGGAATAAATTCCGTCAACAGCCACTAAAAATACAAGTAATTAGACATATATTTAATATACCAGATTTAATACACATCCTTATGGAAAAGTCCATAAAGGTATAGCATAAAATCACAAAGGAGCATGCATACTTTCCATAAGATGTTTTGTTATGTTTATCTACGGAATATATTATTATTATTATCCCTATTACAGCAGCTCCTGGTGCAGCTTTGCACCATCCACATACCATTTCTATTAAAAGCTATGGAATAGCTGTATAAAGAAGGGGTTTGCTTGTTTTAATCTCCCAGTGCCCCTGCTGGCTCTTCCAATTCGTACCCCTTACAGTTAGGGGGACCGACGGAAGCCATAACCCACATATTACTGGGTTCCACTGGACAGGGATCTCCTCCTTCTCCCAGAAGGATGATTACTGGTCCACCTTATATCTCTCACTTTCACTGGAGTCTCCTGGCACTGTTGAACAAATTTATGTTACCTACGTAGTAGTAGCCATAATACTATGCTGTTCAAATAGCACTCCGCTGTGCTCCCCAGCTCATGCACTTCCCCGGCCTCTGACCAACTTCACCATGATGAAATGGAGTGCAAACAAAAAACTATGCAAGTAACATAAACACATCTCTAGCAATTCACCACAGAACCCTTACTGCTCTTATAGCAGGCATTCACTTTGCCACTGCTGCACAGGTATTAGCCTTGCCTGAAAGCAAGACTTAGACATGACATGGTCATGCACGTTGATAGCCTGCTCTATACACATAAAAGGGTATTACGATCATCTTAGATGGCCTGTGTATTGCTTGGCCAAACACTCTCAGCAAAGAAAAGCTCAGTAGGATCCAAAGAAACAGGTATTGTTTTCACTGGTCACTCAGGGAGTTCAAGAGTTTTGAGGCAGATCTGGTCAAGACATATTGGCAACAGTTTTCAATGCAGCTAAGTGCTATAAGAACGGCACAGTCAATAGTACTGTGTCCTCAAGCAAACTTTGACTATTCACACCATTTTCCTGATGACACCCAGTCAGGCTGATAGTACACTGTGCTTAATGATACCTGCCGCTCAGAGTAATTCTAAGGTCAGGACACTGCTGCCCATTTTTCAGCCTCAGAGTTAGCAATAAAGTACTAACAGGCATTAAGACAGGTAAGGCTTATGAAAGCAAACTTGAAAGGCATGGCAGTGAAATCCCAGACTCCTATGTCTATGTCTCTTTCACACAATCACTATTGCTTTCCCCAGAGCTTGCTAATGCCAAATACAGTCACTATGTTTGTATACAACCTATGTGAATACACACATCTTCATGTTCTTAGACTTGGCTTCCTGGCTAATGGTTTCCTCCTGGCTTTGAGGATTAAACTTCACTGAAAGGCCTATGGAAACCCCAAGCACTTACCGTTCTTGCTATTATCTTGTGTTTGAGGATAGACAAAAAGAGCAGCAGCACATTTGAAGGGTAATCTTCATATGGGGAAGAATGAAAGCCTGATGCAGTTACCGTTTTTAAACAGAAGTGTGGGAGCCTATGGAAAAGAACATAAATAGCCAAAGGAAACTAATCTTTGGGGTGTGTACTACCCTCCCAGACTGTCCATTTCCCATTCGCCTTGTCAATTTTCTTGTGTTAGTTTTAAATGTTAGGGATTGTTAGACACAGATAAATATGGTACCAATGGTTGTACCTTTTCATGCAGTGAAAAAAAAACACTGCACCCTGTAAGATTCTTTTTCTTCTACTCAGGAATTTATTAAAACTAATTTTCAACTACAGGAACTGTTGCTGGGTTCTAATTTGAGCTGAGTCTTTTAAAGGACCAATCTGTTCATTAGAACTCCATAGTTTGGTTTGCACATTTGAGAAAAGGGAAGCGATGTTTGACTTGATATAACTGAAGTTTGCCCATATTTCATAATGATGGTTGAAATTCTGGTCGTCACCGGATCTGAGAATGTCATGTTATCGGTTGAAAATGCAGATAGTAGCATCAAGTTCTGAAAGACACACTAAGTGAAAACAAATATAATAATTCCCCAAATGCCAGTGTAATAAATAATATTACAGGAAACATTTGAAGAGATTTGAAACTATCCTCTGAAAATTTCCTTTTGTGACATTCAGTTCAAGACATAGGAAGGGGCTTTTTCTGGAATTACTTTTACAAATACTTTAAAATAAATATTCTCAATATATAATACCCTTCTTTTCTCACATCCCTTAGAGTCAAAATGTTTGCTATCATTCTGCTCCAGAACATTTTCTGTTTCCAAGGAATTCCTGAAGCTTGCTGGCTCACCATGATGGAAACGGTACCCAGGTTTGTGCCTGAAAGGGATCCCAAGAAAGCTCTCATGCAGATGAAAATTTGACAGTTGTCCCATTATCAGTGTAATTACACTGGTGTGTCAACGTGGGAAAGAAAACTGTGTTTATCTGTTTGAGGAGTTTCTTTGGTTCAGCAACTGTCCTCTCCTGATATTACTGCATACCACTATTATCAAATGGAATATCTGAGCCTTATTTTTCAATAGGAGCGCACTGTAGCAAGGTAAAATGTTAAGTTAGGCATGCAGAAATGTTTCTTATGTGAATCTAGGGAAGGATGTCTGACTGACGGGCAGAGAGAGAAAAGTCTATTTATATAAAAACAGGCAGTGTTGATGGAGTCTTCTTCCCCTTCTCTTCTCCTGTTTCTTCCCCAGTGCCTTGCCAACATACCTTATGCTTAATTTGCATGGCCTACAATGGCAGGCAAGAGAGCAGTTCAGTCTCAAGTCCATTCAGCCTTTACCCTCTCTTCCAAATCTGCAAACGAGCTTGCAGATGTCTCTGCAAACCATTGGGATTCTTGAATTCTTCACTGAATATTTTCCCATAAGGCACCAAAGGTCTACTTGACTGTTGATGATTTGACCTGCTATCAGATAGTCAGATAAAGACTCTGCATGCCAGTTAGGAGAAGATAAAGATCAAGCCAAACATCATCTGTCCAGCATTCAGGATCTTCTTCCTGCACCTTTATCCATGAACAAAGAAAGTCACTTGCAAATGCCTCTCAGCCTAAGGACTGAGACTATTGTACAAATGTTTCACTCCCAGCGACCATTCTCCAGTTCATGCGATGAATTCAGTGTATAAGCTAATGAATCCATACAGTGAAGGACAGCTACTCCACTGTGGTGACAAATTTTGAGATCCCAAAGCCTTACAAGACCAATTCAGAAGCCAGTTAAGAACAGAGGGACTAACGTTAAGAATCTTACGTTAAGTTTTATCTTCCCAATTTTCTAGGCAAAAAGGTACAATGACAAATGAGTTATGCATTAAAAATGGATGTCCTTATGTGGAAAAGTTGTAAGAATAATATCACTGTCCAGTAAACCAGGAAAATATGAATGTAGATGGCATGGTTTAAATCTCTGTATTCTCCTAAAATATCTTCTAATGTTGTTATAGCAAATATAGCTGAAACACTGCAAAAATTAGAAAGCTGGTTTCTTCCATTTTACACATTCTTAGAGGTCCTTTCTGCCATTAGCCTTAATGTCTGTTGTGATTACGTGGTGTTTCTATATCTTGTGCAAAATGTCTGGCTTGAAGCAAAAATATTGTAGTATGTCAAATAAAACAATTTTAATACCAATCAGCTGCACTAATTGGAATGACAGTGACATTCTGCACTAAAGAGTGGAAATACCTTACAGACAAGAAGCCTGACATTTGACTGAGATTCCCTACTTAGACTTATTATATTGTTTAGAAATGCAACCCCTAAAATCGCAAACATAGGATTCAAAATATGTTAGCGCAGTTACAGTATTTGTAAAATGACTTAAATCTTTCACACACGAAATTCTGCTTATAGAAGGACCTTGACAAAGTAGTTCTCCCCTTACACTGTGAAAGAAGGCTCTCCTTTTAACAATGTTAATGCAAAAAAGAAAAAAAACACACTACTGACTTAAAAATAAATGTTTCCTACGATTCTACCTTCAAAATCACTTTTATTTTATAATCTCAGTTTAAAAACTGGGATTTTTTTTTTCTTTCTTTGAGCAGACCAAGCAAGAAATTCTGCCAGCCAGTAGAGAAAAATGGTAGTTATCTGCCTGCAGGAGGAGTCCTTGCCAGTTTACACACATCTATAACCTCCTCATCTCAGGGAGATGAGATTGAGACCAGGTATAAAACCCTTGTTTAGTTTGCATGACCTACTCACTCTTCTGAGAAGACTAAATGTCAGGTCTGGTGGAATTTTTGTAGTGTAGACACTTGTTCACTAAAAATCAATCAACACTAGCAGGGAGAATTGTGTAAGAAAGAAATTATAAATCCAAAAGAAATAACAGTTGATAATAACTATTAACTGGATTAAAAGCTGCTTTGGGATGGAGGTCACTCCCTTTTCCAGGTACTATCCATCTTAGAAGACCAATTTATGGTGACTCACAAATGCTAGAAAACAAAAGCCATTCTGGATAGGAGAACATTTTCAAAAGTCATAACTCTGGGAATAGAACTCTGGAATTCTTAGTCAACTCTGGACAGCAATCACAGACTGCATTTCTGAAGAAATCTCTAGAACAGATACCTCAACTGAGACACAAACTACTTAGATGAATAGCTGCAACACCTTTGGCTTCCAACAGGAATCTTGTGTGCTGAATTTCCCCCAACATAATTCCCTAAGCATCTAAAACTGAGAACAAAAATCAACATGCCTAAAATGACGATGTTTAAAATTCAGATCTCAATCTTTCTGCACTTTTCCTTTTCCTAGCAATTAAATAGGATAAATGTTTAATTAAGAAATGTTAAAAAAAAGCATACTCCACAGAGCTAAGGACATTAAAAACTTACAATGATAAAGAAGTTCAGAGTATTTCTGCCATGTTAGTTCACCGATGATTAAATTGGTTTAAATATTAGCTATAGTTAGGGCTGTGCAAAACAGACTTTGTTTTTCAGAAATTACACAGAACTTTTCAATTTCATAGAATTCTGCACTGCCTCAGTTATGGGCTTCATTTGCAGTGCTGATTAAGTAGATTTTTGCATCAAAAATGCAAATGTATACACATTTTTGATGCAAAATACTCTTTGCTTGAATGCTGTTATGTGTGCTGTGATACTGGCCTGTTTGCGCTCAACAAATTTTTCTGTGTTACTGAAACTTCACAGTACATTATGGGCTCAAAACAGACCCACTTGGGGATAAAGAAAACATCCTTAAAGTTATGCAAAATATTCATAACAAAATGCAAATACTGTTTACAGTTTTCAGCATCTCAGTATAGCAACTCATATTCTAAATTGCAACCAGCTAGAAGCTATATGGAAAACTTTTAAATCAGTCTCTGTGCTGGATACTTATATCGTTCTCTTGTACAACAAATGTTGCAAAAAGGCTGGGCCCAGCATTAGGTATAAAAATACTACTTTTAGAGTAAGATAGTGGTTTTAGATACATTTAACACTGACACATTCAGAACGAGATTAATTTTTACCGAGAAGATTTCCTGAGAAGGGCATTTAGCCAGACAGGACTGTTTCCTCTGGGGGAGAGAAAACCTATAGTTAAAGGATTGAATTTTAATACCACCAATGTTAAATCGCACCAAAAATGAATTGGGGCCAAAATAATTATTCACATCACACACTGCTGGGCAGTTACAGATTGATGTATTTACATTTTGCCAGAATAAGCAATGCCTTCTGAGAAATATAAACCCCTGCTTCTTTTACCCTCGCATCATTGATGAATACAATTCTTGTCATTGCTCACTGACATAGCGAATACACATCCTCTCATCCCTCCATGCATATTTACCTTGCTGTCTCCCTTGCACTAAGTAAAAAGTCCTCCACATTTAGGACACAATGTTCTGTTTCCTAGCATGCTGCATCAATAAACTAATGACACTTCTGTCAAGTCTCTCTTGTGGTCAATTCTGCCTCCTCAAGAGATGTCCATAAAACTGACTATTTCTCTCCACTGTACCTAACTCAACCTCACTGGTTCACAAAATGATTCTGGAGAGTGAGAAAGAGAAAACAGTTATATTGCAAAGACTGTCAGCTTGTAGAAAGACAGGAAGCTATATGGATGAGAATTCCACCACGCTAAGATATATTTGTTCAGTTCTGCACCTCAGGTAACAGCCATTGCCATTTTTCAAAGAACAGAGGTAAGTGAAGTATGGTTTAAAAGTATATACTAACATGCAGGGCTTCATTGGGGTGGAGTCTATCTGTATGAGTGAAGATGGTTGCTTCCATGAAAATTATAACGACCTAGTCTCACCGTTTCAGTTTGCTGAATTTTGTTTCTTTAGAAAATTCTCCCACACATTCTGTTGGATATTCCTTGCTTTTCCAGTCTGAAAATGTGTAGTGCAGATGTTCACTGGTAACTTCAATTTTCTGCTCTGCAAAGGGCAACCATCACAGTGGCAACTGAAATTATGTGGAGAGAGACAAACTAACTGAAAGAATACTGGATGAAACACACAGTGGAAGGAAAAGATTTCAGAATTTGCTCCACAAGTGAAAAAAATCTGAAGTTCAACAGAAACCTTTTGGTTTAAATTAGGCATCAGATCCTACCTGATCTTTCACACATGCTCCTTTTTACTCTCAGGCACCTGCAACTGATCCTCCATGAAAGAAAGATGATTAAAATCAAAGTGAAAGAAAATAATGACCATGTTGGTCCTGGATTGTACCAAAATTGCAGGCTATGTCTTCATTAGGAGCAAATGCTTTATTAATGTAGGAAAGCTAGTATACTTTGCAAGGAAAAAAACTTCATGATCACAGATCTATGTTTTCTATAATTTGGTTCCTTGATTATACAATGTACTACAGTAAAAATATAGTTTTGCTGACACAGCAGATTTTACATTAAAGGCTTCCCCTGCTTAACAAGATCAGTAGGGACTGATGTCTCTTACCTACCTTGATCAATGACATACATCAGCTGAAATTGGCCGGGTACACCTCTCCTCAAATGTTACAGTGTTCATCAATCTGGCTCAAACTGAAAACCAATAACGGTGAAATTATTGAGCAACAACAAAAACCTGGTTGAGTGAATAATCCTAGTAGTAAGCAATATCTAAGACTAATCCTGGCATAACTCTTCTACCAGGTGTTTTAATAATATGCATAAATAGATTTTATTCAAAGGCCAAAATTTTCTAACAGTCCAACCAAACCAAAGACACCAAAGACAGCATTCAACAGATGCATTTTTATCACATTCCAAGTTCTGTTTACTTTACATTTAGTGTTATAAATTTTGCTTCACAAGAAATTGTGCTTGACCCTCAGATTTGAGTCTGTGTAGCTGCAAGTTTGAATCACTTGTTGGACAAGACCAGGGAACAGATCAAGAGACCTTTGATCTACTATGTCAGTTCTTTGCCAAATGCAGGGATCAAGACCACTCAAGATTTTACACGGAAAAACACATTGTGAGCTCAAGGCAAAGACAGTAACTAAATGAATGGGAAAAGACAACGCTTCCCTGATACAGTTCACTGAAACCCATAAAAATGAAGTTTATCCTTTTTAAAATGTTCCTTTGTGTAAAAGGGATTATACCGCCTATGATTTAGTGCTTCTTTAAATGGTTGCTGCTGTAAAAGTAAGATTACAGAAATTAAATGATTTAGGAAGAAAATACAAGGACACATGCAAAAAACCCCTAAAAGCACCTGAACTAGTTTTTGCTGAATTATTTAGCATAGCTATGTTCTTGCCCCCTTTTGTAACTTGTGTCTACTCCAGTTCGTGATTATTATATTCATGAAAAATTCCTGTTTAAAAAAACGCTAAGTCACCTCACTTCAGCATGTACAGAAGTCTTACAATACAGAAGTATTTCAGTGGCAAAGCAGTTTCTCCTATTTCCACATTTTAAAAAGTTAGACATCTAATTCCACCTTATATTTAAAAAACATCCTTTAAATTAAATTTAGCTTTACATATTGTAAAATGGCATTACAGAACCCTGTTTTCTAAGCTATGTCTGCTTGTTTATGGCATTTGTTAAGTGATTTCTTAAGACACGGTTGGTATATGGTCTGCTTTACAGAGATGTGGGCTGAATTTTGTTAGTGTAGTGCTGTGGCAGTAATGCCTAAAGATGACCACCAGATCTTAGCGGGCAAGAAAATAATGGTTATTATTTTAAAAATGCAATTGAGACAGTTGGAACCCAGTTCTGGGTGACTGAGCAAATTAACCCCTACCCTTTACCCTTCCCCCACACCGGCACCTTTCACAGGCTGCGCAATAGCATTAACCTTATGGACAAACATGCTGGTACTTTGTACTGCAAACTGAAGGATGAGAGCTGAGCAACACCTTGTGTTAGATGATAAAACCAACCATATGCTGTGAGTTTGCTCCTTTTTTTCCTTAATATAGCAGACTTTTTCTCTCTGTGCTACCAATTTCCATGTTTTCTCTTTGAAGCATTTACGTATTCTCAGTACTTTCTGAAATACCAGCTTTCATAAATCACTTTATAACACTATTTTATATGGATCTTGTTCTTCCTCATTATTTCTTTCCTATCCTTTCTGGCATTATTTGTTATACCAAATGTTGCTTTCCAGTGTAAATCATGAAGTTCCTCGAGATATTTTTACCAGTATGATTGAGAGCTGAGACTGACAGCTGATTATCACCGTTCCACTTCCTTTTTTTGTCGATCCTTTGCTATTAAAAAGTTAGATGCTGGTCTCCCACTCACTTCAACTGGAGATAGCTCTTTTCTACCAAGGTATACTTTGAACATCCAGTTGGGTAGGAATGCTATAATAAAGTAATTAATAAGTTATGTTGTTGTGAATGACTGCAGATTATTCATTTTTGTTAAGTGACTGTACTGTGCAAGTATAATGTAGATGATTCAAAAGGCATTTCCGCTATGTTTAGTGAAATCCACAGTAACTAGATACTTGGAAATATTTTCTCCCAAACAGAATCCATGCCCAGTTTTGTAATAAAGAATTTATAAAATAATTTTTAGCCACCTGATACCACAATTAAGCTTACCGTTAAGCATCAGAATATGAGTAGCTAAATGCAGGGAACAAGCTACTTTTAGGAACTAATGAGATGAAAAAATTTATGTCATAAACCAACACACATTCTATCAGCACATAAAGGGTATGAAAGAAAGCAACAAATTTCAATAAACTCATACAATTGATATTATCCTTTTTTTTCCAGCAATTTCATCGTGCTTCAAGAATCAAAACTTACATGAAGTTAAATATTTATGTGGGCACTTGCAGATGGTTTGGAGAAACTTTTTATGTGAAGAAACTTTGCTTTTGATGGAGAACTTATCTTTCATTAAAATTATAGATATGGATAACTATAATTTAAGATATAGATGGGGAATGATTCTGAAGTTCACAGAAAAGCTGCCGTTTATTTCATTCAGTTTCAGAGTACCAGCCTGAAATCAGCAGAGCCAGGCTTACTATGCATGACCTACCTGCAGCATCCAGATGATTGACTATAGTACACATAAACATTACAATAATACGTTAGGTGACTGCTCTAATAACGCTAAACTGAACAGCATTTTGGATGTCTGGCTTGGCATATTAACCAGACCTAAAGATCCAAATATGAACTAATTAAGGCTCTCTATAAATTATAGAAGCTACATTTTGTATCTTATCACTACCTAACAAAAACTGATGTGCTGCTGCTTCTATTGGCTCTTGAAGTAGGGGTTTGTTTCCCCTAACACCTGCATTTTTAGCTTCTGGTACCAGTAGGTCATAAGAGGCTATAAATTACCCTCATTACCTTAATAATCACAGGATTGCTGAATAAGCTCCATTCCATCATAACATAATCACATTCCAGCATCTGCATCAGGCTTTAAGACTTCCTACTGCTCCTGAGGAATAGTGATCTGAGTCAATCAATACAGAAAGCATTAACATTGTGCAACATATTGTGTATGTGATAGACACACTTGCACATCATTACAGCAGCAATATCTCAATGATAAACTTATGTATCTAAAGTGAATCGATACAAATTTTTGCTTCAAATAACACATGCAGGTCGTAACAACAAAATGTGTTTGTTGTACTTCATTTGAGTACATTACTATTTTCAGTATTTTTTTCTTTCCACTGCAATTCACTGTTCAGAATTCTACAGGTGTTAGTGCTGAGGGAACGTAAATGGGTTTGCAGACTAACTACAGAAATCTGCTAATGTCTCACCTGGGAGAGGGAAGACAAAATGGATTTGGACCAATTTATCTAGTAAATGCAAGGAACAATTTCTTTGCCAGCCTTTCAAAAATCAAGCTGATAACAGGATAACCTTGTGCAGTTTTGCTAATCTATCTTTACTTCAAAGGCGATGAAATTAAAGTCAGAGTCTAAATTACTTACTCTAGGTTAGTAGTTGGGCTAAGAACAGAATCAAAGGACCATTACCACCAGCTTTATGCTGTATCGATACACAGGGCTCTTGGATTGCACAGAATTCCTCCACGTTGTTCAAATGTAACTAAAAATCACCTCGTTAATGTCTTTTAAATTGTTCTTAACCTTCACAGTGCAGAGAAAGCTGAAACATGTAAACAAACTGCTGCAATAATGCCTTCCTGAGCCTGCAGTGTAAAACTGTGCCTTTGTGGAAGCAACAGCTCCTTGCTTCTCAGGGAGCATCCAAGCGAGCAGAGAGCATTCCCTTCCCCCTGCTCTGCCTTCCTGCCCTGCTGGGAACTGGCCTACAGCAGCATCTTGCTTTCTGAAATTCCATTCCAAGACCTGCCAATCCATATGCAACGCATGCCTCCCGCACTGCTCCGAAGGCAGATAACAGGACTTCCCCGAAGCACAGCCTGACGAGCTGATAGATCTGTCTGCTCAAACTGCTCCCGCAGAGGCCCGGTGCTCAAGCCGATCTGCGATGTGTGAGGGTCTGTGGTTTCGGTCTTCGCTTGGGTAAGACTGGGTTAAAGTGAAAACTACAACAGAAGAATAGAAAAGTCACCGTTTTACTGATGTGGATCTTCTTTCCGCATCCTTCTCATTCACTAGTTGTGTATTTTTTCCCTGAGTGTTTCTCAGCTATAATAGTTCAATGCCACCTTTTTCTGCTTTTCATTTGATGGTGAGATGTTTTACATCAACAATTTTTCTCAAAAAAATGAAAACTAAAAGGACATAGCTCAAAGCATTTCAAATCATCTCTGACTACTTTCGGGGGGGGGGGGGGCAGAATAAACAAGACAGCATTATAACTCCTGTAGAAACTGTCTAACCCCACCAGTTTACCCTTTTCAATTTTACACTTTTCATAAACAGGGAGTAAAATATTTGTTTAGACTTAATGATGCCATGACTACTTACTTATATTTCAGCACTACTACTGCTACTAAGCTTTATTTCTAACTGGCAACGATAACCTGTGATGATGTAAAATTCTCTTGAGTGTAAAAAAACAACAAAAAAATCACAATCTCAATCATTATCAATTTAGTCTCATGCTTCAAAAATCTTCACAAAAAAAGGCTATTCATTGGGCAGACTGCTTGGAACAGTGTAAGTTCCTCTCTTTCCCCTTAAATAACACATCGGCAGACTTCTGCAGTTAGACAGCCTGCAAGCCTAATCATAATTTCTTAGCACTCAAGAATTTGAGCACAACTCTGGACAGTGAAGTGCAATGGAGAAAAAAATACTCACACAGAAGTATATTCAGTTGAAATGTAAGAACTCTCTTAGTCTTAACTTGCTTATGCTATCTGAAATAAAAATTATTTTATTCATATTTGCAAGTGCATCTCCTGCTAAGAAAAAGATGCTATGACTCTTTCAAGACCCATCACCTAGACACAAAAGAAGCTATATAAAATATTGTGTTACTCTCTTTTAGGTACTATTTGAAACTCATTATATCTTGCTCAAATTATTGTTCACTGGAATTAAAACTATAGCTTATTGGAAGACATTTTAATTAGTTTCAGGTAAAATACATATTACATTTACACATACATTGCCTATGATTAAATTACGTCTTTCTTGGCTTAACAGAATTTTGAAATATTTCTGGAAGCACAATGTTCATTTTGCCATTTATGTTACCCCCAGCTTTCACAATTCCACAATCTTCATTAAAGTATAACAGATCAGTTTCAAAATCTATTATGCACAGTGCCAAATGCACGCAGGCAAATTTGCCTCTCCTGTTTTTCTGTTTGGTTTTAGTACTACTCATTACATGCAGTGCAAAGGCCTTTTTACAGATTTGTCATTACTTTTTGCCTTTGTAATCTCATTTCTCCTCATGGCACTGAATTCAGTCATTGAATTCTCATTACTTTTTTATTTAGTCTGTATTTTTTTTTAATCTGCAAATACTGCTGTTCTTTAAGTTGACTGATCCTGTACCACTTAAGTAAAAGAACTTTACTTGAACCAGTATGGAATCAAGCCGCTGCAGATTTAAAATGTTATTTCTTTAAATTTACAACTTTATTCATTGTTTATAATACATATACCTTTGGTTAGCACTTGCTTTCATCTCCTCAAAGAAATCCTTTTCCCTTTTTACCATTCCAGCAGATAAAGAATGTTTGAGAAAGTGTGACCATTAACAATTTCTTCCACAAACGAAATGGCTCCTGAGCCACTGCAGGGTATCTGCGTCACCAAAGCGCTAAAACAATAACAGCCCGACATGAATCTCTAACGCCACTGAATTGCCAGTCTGATAATTATTCATCAAGTCATCCTTGTACTCTCAAAGACTGTTTAAAAACATACATTTCTGAATGTTGCAGGAGTAACTTACACAGGTCAGAGGCCTGGGTATGTGGGGTTGGTGTAATGTCAGTGCAGAATTAGAATTAGTTTACACCAGATCTGACCAATGCCTTACTGGGACCAGGTCTTATTTCTTTTTTTTTTTTTTTCTTAAGGACTCGGGCACTTTAAAAAGCAGACAAGCACCCACAGGGCTTTTCAGTCATCTGTGCCTCACAGATAATTTGCCCCGTAAGACTCAGAGATCAATTATTTCAATGAAAGAAAGTTGGGCACATTGCCCTTATAAAAACCTGGCCCGAAGACCCGGCTTTACTGCTGCCTCGCTGTGAGCCCATCTAGAGCAGCACACTGCAGGCTGATGTGAGCTGCTCCGCATGTGCCCTGAGCAGGCGGGGTGAGAGCCAGTTGAAACCAAAAAGCTGTGTGATTTTGTTAGCATGGCGCCTGAGATAATATCCTTTGCCTCTCAGATGGTTTCTTAGGCTGGCCTAGTTACTACACTAACACAAATAAACAGCTTTCAGTACCTTGTGAATTTAAGTGGACTGAATTAGTGTTTGGTCACAGCCTACAGGCAAAAAAAATCCCTTATTTGGATTTTTTCGTCTTAATCTTAGTTTCACATCTATTGAAAGGGATTAATTACGGCCATTAAGTACTCATCAAATAATTCTGAGCAAATCAACTGAACGGTTTTATAATTTTACTACAGCCCAGTAATAGTGACTTAATTAAAAAAATGCAGAAAGGCTAACTTTGAGATGATGACTGGAACAAGTAACAGAGGGGAGGAGTATAGCTCAAATTTACAGAAAGTATCCAAATGTAAGAAAGAAGTCTATCTATGTGGCAGAGCGCCATAACTTGCTATCAATCTGAATTTCACATACAGGATTTCTTAAGCATGTGAGGAAGCAACAGAAATAATTACCATTGAGAAAGGTACTACGGTACCTGCTACTTGTTTCAGACAAATTCTGCCTGCCAGTCTCCCAAAGGCAAAAATATCTGAAAGGATGATGGGAATCCCAGACTCCCACACTACAAAGTCAAGAACATTTACCTAAAAATAAGGAACAAGAATATGGTGTATGTAGGACACCATTACTATATTTTTCTTCATCATGACAATCATAGGATTTACATTACTAGCTGGCACTTAGAAATTGTCATTTTTTTTTCATGTTAATACCATAAGAAAATAAACCTCTACTGCTTTAGCATATCTCAAAAATAGTGCATTCTAACGATAGTTCAGTTCATTAAAAATAAAATGGTGCCTTCGATCATCCCTTGGCATATCTTTTCCATATATAAAAAGTTACTTAAGGAGTGTTGTATCAACATGGCTGATCATATTCATCAGAATTCCATTCAATTAGAATCTGAAGTACCTATTGCAGAAATTCAGTGCTGCCTCTCTATACTGCCGTGCAGTTCAGTCTGTTATGGTGACATCATTACGTTGCTTAAGGTGAAATATACAGTTTTGAAGGTAAAAGTCTGTCAAGTTTCTATTCCGTTAAGACCATTTTGTGACCGAGTGAAGTAAGCAATTTGGAAACCACCACCAATAGCTGTCTGACTGACTATGTGTCTGTCTTAAAAAGTCTATACTGGAATCCAGTCACTTAAATATGGACCCATGTAATTTGCTTAGTGATTCCCTTTTATTGTTACTTTTGTAAAAATAAAATGGTATCACCATGATTTAACTTTTTTTTTTTAATTATATACGTTTTTGGATTATTTTGTTTTTAAAGTCCTCATCCATTGGAAAAGGCATCTTTTTCCCCAAATTCAAGTCAAATACACTTGACACCTCAGAGAAAAAAAAAAAAACACAAACAAACACGGAGATCCATAAAATGTCAGTAAGCTAAAATGGAAAGTAATTTCAGTGCGATAATTTTATATAACAAAACCAGATTTTGAGGTGATGGTACTCAATAGGTAATAATCATTATAAACAAGTAAAACATTGGCGCACCTAGCAAAATCATGTTATGTATATCTTTATTACAGTTTTCAGAATACATGGATTAACAATGGCCAGGCTGTGATTTCATCAAACTCCTATTTTAAACATTACATACAAACACAGAGCTGTTTTAAAAATAGAAATGCATGAGTTTTGTCACCTTTTTTTTTTTTTTTTGGCATCAGGACTCATATGACTTCCAAAAGGGAAACCAAATGGTGCATGATAGCAGACTGACTAAACTGTAAGAGATTATTGTTCACATTCTGTGGCATATGTATCACCTCAAACAGTGCTAAAAGAAGCACTACAAGAACAAATCTTTCTCCTTTAACATTCTTCTAATGACATCAGTGGGTGCTGAGTGACAGCGTGCAGGACTGCAGAATTCACAGGCTTACACAACTCCCTTTCCTGTGCACAAAAGCAATATGTGATCTGAAATGGAGACACCTGAAGCTGAGGGATTTGGCTTTATCTGCTTTGATTTTTTAAAAATTTATTTACATTTTGTGTGCATGCGTGGGCGTGTGTGTAGATACTGCAGAAGAAGAGATGTAGAGGTTTCTTACACTACTTATTTTAAAATGAATAACTTGCAAATACAGTATGGCACATAAGAGGTGGGCTTTACATTGCTTTATCACTTAGCATTTGTTATGCCTGACCTCTCAGCAATTTGAAGGCAAACATTAAAGTATAAGTCAGCCAAGCCTTTGTTTAATGTATAAGAAGCAATTTACATATATAGGTAAGTTTGCTCCCACATTACTATTACCAGCTTTAAATATTTACTAGCTATATCATTCTCAATATAGGCAGTACTAAATTCACCCATCAAAGCAGGATTTGCCCGAGGGATGCAAAAGCCGAACATTGCAAAGTTTTCTTAATGAAAGCTACAGGAGGATTTCCAGAGCCAAACCTAACACTCAGCCAGATCCTCAGAGTTTTGCAAACCATTTGTACGTTGCGGGATGAATTTAAAGTAGGTCACTGATGAATTGTGGTTTGGATAGAAACCATGAAAACATGATGTTTTTTACAGTATTTGTCTGAGGTAGTACATATACCACACACAAAAATGCAAAAATATACAGATATTCATAACTATTTGCATACTACAGAAGGGAACTATGGGAATGCTTGCATTTGTATCTGAATTGTCAAGAAAGAACAGATAATTTTAGATAACATTTTTCATATTGACCATGGTTACCTAAAACCAGAACAAATTATATAATAGTATTTCTGGGAATACTTCCTGAAGCTCTTTGTCAATGCCCTCTGAGGCACTAATTTTGTTTTGGCTTTAGCATCAGTTCATAATATGATTAACAGTTAAACCAACAATCACTTATTTGCTGGGAAAGGATATTTGTTGAATCACAAACAAACATACATGACAAACTGTGTTGCAATTTTTTCTCAGTAAACGGCATAAAACTTGAGCAAAAATATCTAGTGTCTTTACATTTCTGATCTGTACAGCCAGTAGTTAAGCAACAGAGATGTATATTTGTATATGATTTAAACGTTTCATTCCCATGTCAATTGCAAATTTAGTTCAATTCATTGCAAAGGTAAGATTATCTTCCTCTTAAATAAACTAAGAAATGTAAACAGTGTAACATCATAAAAAAAAAAAAACCTCTTCAGTACTTGCAACTGGTAAAATGTGAATGCAAACAGATGTGCTGGTATATTGTTAACGTAATGTCTCAGAGGACATATAGTGAAACATAATTAGCAAGAAATTTATGTATGAACCCTCCAGCGATTTTCTTTCTGGGATTACTCTGAATACAAATATAATTTAACTGATATACTTCATTTTTTTTTTTAAATTAGAAAATAAGGCAAGTGCATTTCTGAAAAAGGTGCTACTCTTCTACACTTCTAGATAAACATGTGACACCTCTGAAAATTAGATCAATAATAAAAACATTAAAAATATCTGCAATTTAATATAGACTGAAAAACTATCAAAAGACAAAGTGACCAGCATCAATTTCAGAAAATATTTTAGACTTCATAAATACGAGCACCCTATATTTACATAAATTATCTTCTAAACTAGTTTTCCTTTGAAAGACACTTTTGTTCTAACAGATATGTCCATTAAATTATATAAATGTTTCAAATACGAAAAAAATTGTAGTAAAATAGAAGCATCAGATGATGTTATTTTGGATTTGCTTTTTTTTCCTAAGATTTGGTTCTTGAAAATCTGCAGTCAGCTTTCACAGAGCTTAAAAAAAAATATAACCCATGGAAATGAAAAACTCGTGCACTAATAATTACTGCTACAGTATAAAGATTCTGTTGTGAGCTTTTGAGTTTTCACATATAAAGATTATACCAATACTTGTAAATCCCAGCAAAATGCTCATTTTAAAATTTGACCTCTAATACACTGTTGATTGTAGTACAAATTTATATAGACATTATGAACCTAATCCTTTTAAACTGGCTTTGTACATTAAGCAAATTTTTAGAACTGTAAATTTAATAGTTCCATTTTAAAAAGTTATGCTTCAATACGAGGTTGATGTTGACCTTACACAAAACAGGATATAATTCTTTGTACCTCTCACTGATAAACAGGGAGACAGAATCCTGTTGCATGCATTTTTTTTTTTTTGCGGAAGTACCATACAACTCTTTAGTTTGTTACTAAAAAACCCCCCCAAAACCCCAAACAGTTTAGGAAGAGTATTAGTTGACAGTACACATTTCACTAGGCTTCAGTCGTATTCCTATGTTTAGAGAGAGAGCAACAGGCAAAACCCGTTTCCTTTGAAGACAATTTAAAAAAAAACACTATTTCAATACTAGATTGAAAAGGAGCTGTATCTTTTCTTACAATAATTGGATATTGATCACTGGAGTCTGAAATTGTGAGAATTTACCCCAAACTATCTGACTAGGCTTAAGAGTATCTTACCAGAGAAGCAAAAAGAATCTACTGTACAAAGATGCTTGGCTCAAGCAGTAGTGCAAAGTTATACTGCCCCAGTATTGAATGCTCCTCTAGAGCTAGCAGTTTGTGCACAGAAAACAATGATGTGACACCTTACCTTCCAAATGTTCCTTATATAGCATTAAAAAAAAAGTTCCCCGCAACACCAGGCAATAAAAGTATTCATAATAATTCATCAATCAGTGAAAAGCAATAATAATTTGACAACAAGTGCCATCTACTACATAGTATCCCGTTTTTTTTAAATATCATAGTTGAGCAACGTATGAGTAGTTCCACTAGAACTCTCACTTAAAATCCTCCATCCCATCCAGATAAGCAATGAACCTTTAGTAAAAAGGATGGTGAAGACTGCCCTGAACACCAAACAGACTGTACATTCAACTAGAGTCTGGGGAGGAAAGGGAACTATAGTTTCCCATTGAGTGGCAGAACATACACAGTGTCAGCTACTAAACTGACTGCTCACCTGAGGTACTGCAGTGCAAGGGGCCTGTATACAAAGTAGAATGGGAGGAGCTTCCCGAAAAATCAGACTGCTGCAATCATTGATCACTGCTATATAGTGCTCCAGGTAGAAAATCTGTTCTTAGCTGCTAAACCCTCAGCACTAAAATCCACCAGTAGAGATCCCGCTACATATTTTACCTGAGAAACAGAGAAAAAACTCAGAGGCAGTTCTGAATATCTTCATAATGTAGCTTGTCTCTAAAAACCTACACAAAGGTACTTTTAGCGTAATTAAAATAGGACGATCGTATTTTCCCCCTAATATCTTTATAAAGAATATATAAGTGCATAATTAGAAAAATCCCTCCTTAGATACAGTTAAAAACATATCCTGCCCTTGATATCATTTAATTTTGGTAAAATCCTATGCTCTGTTTTATTGTTTGTTTTTTTTTTTTTTTTAGCAGTGATAAGTAACTATACATCATCATATCACCAAAAGTGTAGATATGTGGTATATCCTACTTGCAGCCAAAATAGCTGAATCCACCAGGCTTTACATTGAGATAAGATTTTCAGCAACCTAACTGGGGCTATGCGTTGCTTTTTTATGGTTACAAAAAAGATTCTGATAATGTACACCAGCTCATCTCTGAATTTATTAACATACAATTTTATTATTTTTTCCTTTCATGTCCAAATCAGAACTGCAAATGGAATCCACAGCTGTATTTTTTCAACAAATTTTTGTTTTCTTACCCATGAAAAACATAACCTAGAAATCCCCAACTCCTTTCATGTAAGTTGCCAGCTTTAAAAAAAAAAAATGGAGGGGAAAAAAAAGAAAGAACATAAGAAAATAAGATAGATATCCTACTGTTTAACACTGTTTACAGATCTTGGTAGTTGGGGTAATAAGATACAGTATGTGGATTATTTAGCAATAGCTTTTAACATACATAATATTTATACACCTTCTCACTTAATCAATAACAGTATTCCTTTAGGATCATTGCCAATTTGTATGATAAACTCTTTTCAAAGTATATCCATTTAATTGTAAATAAAACAATTCACTAATTCTTTGGCATCAGAAGAATCATACAGCTGCAATTGTTCCATTGTGGCGAGAACGAGACCTTTCCAAAGTTACTCGTCTGTTATCTGTAATACAAAGAGAGGAAAAAAACAAATCACCATAAGATTTGAAACATGGATAATGCAATGTCAAGAGGTTTTCAAACAGCCCTGAAAATAATTTCAAATTATATGTAAATAAGTAACTAGGAGACTGGATCAGAGAAGTTTCACACTGCAGCTGCCAGACTGAGTTCAAGAGTTCTGCAATCAGCAATAAATTACTTTCTTGATCAGAGAAGCTGGGTGATAAAAGCATTAGGAGAATCCTGAAACACAGTCCCCTTGAAAATAGCACACAATAACTAAACTTCTGGGTAAAAATCTTATTTTCTAAACAATTTATGCACAGAAGCTCTGGAAAAATACATTTCAAGTTTCATGAGGATGTACTGACCAGTGTGGTGGTAAAAAGTCTACTAGATGCTACAAGTATAAAAGCGCTAACGCTGTTCACTATAATTTGGTACAGAGCTAAAAATAGAACAGTTAAATCAGCCACTTCCTAAGCATTTCCTGATTGTGCAATGTGAACAACTTTTAGTATAAAATATTACACAGTAATTATTGCAATGAATAATAAATATGTCTCTATCACAGGAAAACAATCATGAAGTACCACCTACATTCCTAAATGCCTTTAAAATAAAATTTTAAAGTGATGAATATACATATGCACACACACAAAAAGGGGCAGAAAATTAACCCCCGCTTAGTTTTCTGGAGGTTTTGATCTTTATTTTTAAAATGAGGTCCTGCCACGCATTTTTTTTTTTCTTTTTGTGACTGCTTACTTTTGACCTAGCCTTTTCTGTTCTCTCATGTCATATTCAGGTTGCTGCTCTTTGTTTGCACCAGTACAGTATCTACATTGCTACAGCATCAGGGTGTCCCAGCATATGGCTGGAACTCCTGCGTAGTACCGGAATATTAAAAAACAACAGTCACTTCAGAAGCAAAAAGTCTGACAGACAAACTGCAGGCAAGCAGGTTTTCTCAGCTTTTTTCCAAATGAGTCGATCTAGCTCTATCTGTTTCCACAGTGCAGCAGACTATAAAAGCATGTGTTACTGGTACTGCTGTGGGGGAGTGCTAAACTTGGGCCAAGGCAGAAGGTTCAGGCATAAAGCACGAGACCCCAGTGCGTCTGATGGGCAGAAATACATTCTTTGAAAAAGCCATTGACTGAATCACTGTGTTCCAAAGACCGGGGGAAAGGCTGGAGCAAAGACCAATCTGGGATCTCACCAATGTAGATAAATACCTGAAGGGAGGGTGCAAAGAGGCCGGAACCAGGCTCTTTTCAGTGGTGCCCCGTTAGAGGACCAGAGGCCGGGGGCACAAACTGAAACACAGAAGGTTACTTCTGAACATCAGGAAACACTTTTTTAGTGTGAGGGTGACTGAGCACTGGAATAGGTTGCCTGGGGAGGTTGTGGAGCCTCCATCCTTAGAGATATTACAAAACTGTCTAGACATGGTCCTGGGCAACTGGCATGATGACCCTGCTTGAGCAGGGGGGGAACAAGATAACCTCCAGAAGTCCCTTCCAACCTCAACCATTTTGTGATTCTGTTCTAAGCTAACAAATCCAGAAATGGTTCAAGCACATTAAATAAGGTTCTGCAGAAGACAAAGAAAGTAATCTCTGTAATCTGTTTCTGGGCAAAGGACAGAGGATGCCTGTGGAGGCTGCATGGGCTCTGCAAAACCAACCTTCCTTCTCCCTGTTCAGTGAAAGTGTCTCCAATGCTACAGGGAATTAACGGCTCCTTTAGCAAGATTATTAGTTCTTTTTATAGTTCTGCTGTGCCTCCTTTTCCTAATGAATCTATCCATGCATAAAGTATTCAAATTACCCTAAGTCAATCTGTTTTGCATGGGAATAAATCTCTACACTGGTTGCAGTGTCAGTAGGCACTGGAAATTAAAGCACAAAAATGCTGTCTAAAACCCAAGGAGAGTCATCAACTCAAAGGTGCTGCTCTTCCTCTGTAACAGTGAATAGTAAAGAGACTAGTGATACTTGCTCTCAGTGGGGAAAAGTGCCTTCACCAGTAGACTATTTATTGATATAATTTCAAGATTGTCAACTGCACAGGTTAAAAACAGATTAAGAGAGTCTAAGAACCATTGATTTCTTCATACTTTTTAGATTTTTCTCTTTTCTGTTTCTTTTCATCATGGTAGAGACAAACATTTTCTGCAAATGACAGTTCAGATTCTCCTGTAATTGTACAACTGAGCTAGGACTTAAATAAAACTCAAACAAAATTGTAAAAATCAGAAGCATTATCATTTCCTTCTCCAGCTGACGACAAACGAAGAATTTTCCCCATTATTAGAAGAACTTTATTCTTTTAAATTACTTCCAGTTTTTAAATAGAAGTAATTATATTTTCTACAGATAGGAATACAAAATATGAAAGATTCAAGAGAGCCTGGAAAGAACCACAAGGTTCTTCTAATCAAGGAAACTGGGATACAATGATTCAGTTATTACCAGTAAGAAACAATGTCAGCATTTGCAAGAGATTTTTCTGCAAAGCTTAGAGCGATTTATAGTGAGGTCTTACTAAAACAAAGGCAAGTAGGATATAAATTACACTTTGATAAAATTTTCAGCTCATTATAAAAAAGGGATGGGAGGATTAGATTTAGTTACTATCAACATGAAAGCTTTAACATATCTGAAAATTTTGGAGGTTAATATAAAGCATTTCTTGTTCTTTACAAAGAGATCTATTTTATTCACCAGTGAATCTGCAAGCAACCTTGTGTGTGTATTTATACCTGGTTAAAAAAAGAAGCATTAGTATGTGTACATACTTATATACATACACATAAAGAAATAACTCATTTCTTCACTGGATGGAAAATGCGCTTGTATATGTATAAACATATTCATTAGGTTAAAATAAAGGGTTTCATATTAGGATCTGAAACTGGGTTGGGCTGGTATTTCAGTGACTCAAGCAAAAATTTAAAAAAAATCATGACATAACACTTTCAACATACACATTCAATTATCTCCAACAACTCTATTTACTTTTTTTTACATTACAGACCATATTGACTACAACACAAAGCAAGACTGGCTTATAAACATGACTATGGCTGTTCTAACATAAAACTACGTATACCATCAATAAATGGTAAAACTATTCACTTGTATTGCGGGGGTGGGGAGGGAAAATAAAAGGCAGTAGCAGTAACCTAAGAGCATTTAAAATTAAGCCAAAAATCATTGCCAAAAGGCTCAGGTGTTCACTTTAGAAGCATGTAAAAATGACTAGAAAACATGATAATAGTTTCTGTGTGTATCAATCATGCCTTCTGGGTAACCCATCTACCTTTCTAGATGAAAACTTTGTTTCTTACTTTAATGTCAGAAGTCCATCTCTTAAAAGTAGGCGATTTAAGAAGCATCTGCAAAGCTCGTACTGCAGACATTATAATCTGTCTCAGAAATGAACACGAGCTTAAAAGTGGTCTCTCAATCAGCTGAATGGACCTTTTCTTGTAGCAGTAAAAGGTAGAGCAACGAAGGATTGAAATGGAAAACAAAGCATAGTTTTAGATCATAAAATAATCTTCATCTTTTAGCTAGCTGGATCAAATTCAAATGAAGTAAATATACAATTACATACTGAGAAATCAAATCAGTAGTTCCTTTCTAGTATATATAATACCGGAATGTGATCTTGACCACGTAAACTTTACACCTCCACTGAAAAAATATATGGACTTTGTTATAGTAACAATTACTTGCTCAAGTCTTCTTGCACTCAATATAGTACCGAGATGGGAATAAATAATATCTACAACATACTAAGTACTTGTAGAGGTGCTTTTGATACATACACATCATTCACCACATAATATGAATTTACTGATGTAAAAAAATAAACAGCAAAACCACAATAAGGTTAGTGTATAAGTACAATAAATATATCCCACGAAGTCAACAAAAAAACCCTAAACAGTTATTTTTAGACAATGTATTTTAATTTTATGGAATTTGAGAACTTCACCCTTAAGATGTTCTCCCTTATACTCTTATGTATAAAGCATTAGAAATTACAATAAATTAAAAACACATTGGTAGGGAAGAGAAAAATATTTTTGCAAAAACTATACTCTGGAAAATGTATTTTTCCTTTCCTTAATGCTCCTTCATTATTTCTCTTATTAAAAGAGAAGTCTCAATAGCTGCAACAGATTTATTAACTCAGTAGCTTGTTATCAACATAAAACTCAGTTATATTAGGAGAAAAATAAATGATATTTTGCAGAACTTCAATACTAAGATTAAGTGACTTTTCCATTTCACTTTCTTCTTATCCACTCTTCCAGGTAGTAACTTTGTGCTCTCCTAATTATAAACCTTACTTTTTATGAGCAATCAATGCTAGTAATAATACAGATGATGTGGAATCGAACGGACTAGTCATGAGACTGAGATATCTGATAATAGAGAAAGACAAAGAGTCTACAAAACCATACCTCAAAGGTACTCGATTGGAATATGTATTGTCCTGTAACAACCACAGAAAAATTTCTCTCTTTGACATGCCTTATAATAAAATTATGTGTTATAAACTCCTACCTTGGGCTTGGTACCTTCGTTGACTAACTCCCCAGGATTAAGTATTTTTTTTTCCGGTCAGTTAAAGCTTTAAAAGTGTTTCTTTGTGCCTTAATTACAGCAGTCAATTCAAACACTAGACTGATTTTGAAATCTTATTTCCCTGCAAACTTTCCTGGAGTGCTCATCAGGAGACTATCTTAGTTCCTCCCACATGTAAATAACTGCAGCACCCCTAGATTAGCATTAAAAAACCATGACCACCAACCCCCCCAAACCACACAAAACCCCCACAAAACCAACAACAAAACATGACTGGTGCAGATAACTACTTTTTGACCTTTTTTTAAAATAAAAGGTTGAAACATTAATCTGTATGCAGAAGATGAACCCCCTAAATGTTGTAGGAAAACGGGCTAAAAAGAATACTGGGATTTTCAGGAATGAAAGAGGGGGAGAGAGAGAGAGAAAGAGAGAGAACCAGAACTATCTTGCCTTCTTCAAAGACAGTGGTCAGAGAACCCTCGTACCTGAACAACATGTATTTTAAAGAATGTCTTAGTTAATAAATGCTATGTTAATCACATTAATAAGAGCTTAAAATAGTGCCAAAATGTTGAATCTGGAAGAGGAAGTGTACAGCGTTGGGTGCTCAGCTACCAACTGTTGTGCTGAAGCACATACTGGAGGGCATGAGCCTCAGTAAGGAGAAATCTCAAATGTTAATTTAAAAAGCTCACACCATTAATTTGCACAGTTACTACATCTTTTATTTTTTTTTCCCTCCTGACTAACCAGCCCAAGGTGAAAGAAGGTACCAGCTTGGGCTGACTCGAAAATGACCATATGAAGAAGGCAGAACACTCAGAAATGAATAAAATATTTAAAATTTCATCGTTTTGAAATAATTTTGACTATGCAAAAGGTGCAGAAACGCATATTTTAAGGGAATTTGTATGGCCTATGCCTCTGGGAATCAGTGAAAGCATTTACATCAAATACTTATTTATTCATTCAAGTAAAATTTTGTTCAATGGGAAATCCTACTGAAAGACATCTACTTTCCATGAACAACCCAAGGGAAAATACTCATACAGTTCCAGGTACTTCAGCAAGCACCACAAACATATATAGCACAGAAAACAATCCGAAGAGCAAGATAATTTCCTATAAGTATGCAATGATTACACACAACATGAGTAAGCTGGTCATTTAAGAATGTTTTAAATGAATACACTGTCACAACAGCTGATAATTTCAAGGCACGAACACTGCATCTGTGATATTGATGACATTGGCATTTCGTCTTTAAAAAAAGGTGGAAATCTGAATTGCACTTTACAAGTGCCACTTTTTTTCCTGAGAGATAACTAAATATTTTCTTTATAGTGTCATTGATTAAAACTGGGACAAGTTAGAATAAATTTAAGTCACTTTAACCTGGGTAGCCTCTAGTTTTCTCCTTGAACCATCTATGCATAGGGAAAACTGAAGCCAAGCTACAATGTCATTTGATGTAAGAACGTATTACCAATTGCTTTAAAGAGTAACCCATGACAAGAATTAACTTTATTATTTTTCTGTATTGACTGCACGCACCTTCATCAGCTTAGCTTACCAACAATGAAAGGTAAATCTTTTTGGAAATTGGAATTGATAGAACATAAGACAGAATCAGAATTGATATACTGTAAGACAGCAGGGAAGCCCATTACTCTCCAACTTTAACAGCTACAGCTGAACACTGTTCTCTACATTGCCTGGCCTGTACCTATGACATTATTAGAGAATACCAACTGAGAAATAACCTAGTCAAGGAAATTAAAAGCTTCAAAACTGTTGTCCATGTCTAGAAGAAAATCATTTTGAGAAACAGCATCTTGAGAGAAAATGGCTCTCCTAACCTCAATTCTGTTAAGATTCAGTCCATCTCTGTGAGATTTGATTTCAAATTGATCTTTCAAAATGTGTTGGCTATATAAAAAAAAAAAAAAAAGGCAATGAGGTAAAAATCAGTTATGGGAGAAATGCAGCCAAAATAACACCTCAGAAAGAACTCTCTGAAATAGACAGCACTTTCCAAAAGATCTTTATTGCAAATAGATGAAACAAGCAAATAAAACAGTTTTCTAACTGGGTTAAGGGAAACTGCACAGTTAATATGTTTTCTTTTAATCTTTTAGTATTTTAAACACTCTTATTTCAACCTCAACAGGCACCCTACACATGCCTGGCAAAATCTGAACTAGACCCTTTATAACCATCACACTGGGTCATTTTACATTCATTTGGATTTGATATTTTTGTAACCAAAAATGAGAAAAGATCAAGTGATACAACATCCCTGTTCTCAGCTTTTTTTTCCTAAACAGAATCTCAGATTCTTGACAATCAAACTTAAGTGACAGCTAAAATGGTTATTTTAGCATTGCTTTCAAAGAAAACATTGAGATTTCAAGCAAACCCTGTAGCTGTGAGGTCAAATTCTATAAAGCCTGTTTTATTTCGGTTTAGACTTCCATGTGAAAGCTGAGTGACAACCTGAGCATATACACAGTATATGTTGTTATGATGGAGAAAAAGAATCTTTCCCTTAGGCCAAAGAAATAGCGGGGGGTGGGGTGGCTGTAATAATTTAAAAATTACGTTCTTGACCTGGTTAGTGGGATGTTTACCAATATTGATACATAAGAAAAGGTGTTGAACAGTAAGAAAAGGAGTCTGTGTAGCTATTAAGAAGATTTCTAGCATAGGAAGAAAAAGCACTAAGGACAACTGTAACAAACTTAAAAGGACATCTCTCAAGACTTGTTCCTCCTCAGAAAAAAGCAGACACACATAGCTCCTCAGTTATCTGTGAAGTCAGGAGTGCCAAAATTATCATGATAAGATAGTAAGCCTTAAGGTAAGATAGATTTGTATGTAGATATGTATGCCGTTTTAAAATATTTGCTTCAAAAGCATTAGTCATATGGGTAACACACGGTACCTTCGTTTTAAGAAGGTTCCCAGACCATCCTATGTGCACAATTTCTCATTAAGAACATATGCGGATGTTTGGATTCTTTTTAACTTGCTAAATAAAAGTTGTTAATACGCAGAAGCACTGTACTACAGAGCCAGGTCTAAAAGACGGAGAGCTAAAGGAGTTAAGTCCTGACACAAAGGGGTTTCACTCAGATCAAAAGGGAACAAAGACACATCTAATCTTACTGCTGCCACTCAGACCTCGCTTGCAGGGCACCGTTAATTGTAGCCTTTGAGTTGTATGAAAATGCAGAACATCAGTAGAAAAAACATTTATTTATGTTCTATGTGTTACACATAAAAATGCTTTAAAAATGAATAACGTGAGAAGTTTTAATGTTAAATGGCATGTGTGATGACATTTACCAGCTCGGTGCAATCCAGCTGTGACCACAGTCAATACAGTATAGGAACACAATAAAAGTAACACTTTGGCAACCGAAATCTAGAACGTTGACCATCAGTATCACAATTCCATTAAGCAAATAAATACTTATCCTATTTAGAGCTGAAGAAAATCTAACAAAGTTAAGTATTTACAGAATAAAAATGGATTTGTAAACCCTATTTTCAATTAATCTATTTAAAATAAATTTTACTATTGCTTACTTCAGGCCTTAAAGATTTAAAAAAAAAAAAAAGAATTGGCCCAATAAGCTAAGATTCTTCAAACCTTTAAATGATCTATTTAATATTTGAATTTGACTTTGCTTTCTTTGGGATATGCATTGAAAGCTCTTCCACAAGAGCTGCAATGGAAAAGCCTTAGTTTGAGACAACACATGCCTGCCTCAGGGGTTACAAGACAAGTCAATCTATTTTTCTCCTTTCCTCCAAGGGTAATTGGCCTTTAAAATTACAGAGGAAAATAGGCCTTCATGTCAGTACAATGCAGGCACATATACAGCCATTTTCCATTTCTTTTTCAGTTTGAATTCTCAGCTGAGAACTAAACTTATAAAGGTGGGAAAATAAAAAGAAGATGAAGAAGAACGATTGCATCAGTTCAAATCCTCTCCAATAACAAGCAGCACTGTGACCAGCATTTGAGTCTGGAATTTACTGAAACCCACTATGAATAGCTGTCATTTTCCTAGCCTGTATTTTTTTATTCTTGTTTGTGACAAAATTTGCTTGAATTTTTGTGACAGCCTGTACCACCGGCATTCATGGAGATTTGTCACAGAATTTAGTTAAACTGAGAAGTTATAATTATTGCTTCGTTTCTCAATCTCACAAAATAATGCTGATTTTTACCTCATCCTTATGAAATTGCCTTTTTCAAGCAGCAATCATGGCTGTGAGTATCCCTACAATCCTTACGCTGTGCTACACACACAATCATGTACAAACTCAGAGTTTCAGACTTTGCATACTGTTAAATTGTATATAGTAAATTTTAACTTGGCTAATAAATTGTTTCAAAGCAGTCAAACTCGGACGACAGTCTTCATATTTTTCTGATTGCTACTGAATGTGATTTGTAATACATTGCTCACACCATACCTCTAGTAAGAAATTCTCATGCGAAAATATTTTCCAGTGCATAAAGATGAGCAAGCAGCTAAACTACAACTGATACACAAAACCACCACCACCACCAAAGTAGAAAAGAAGTCAAAACAACTTAGTCTTTTTAAAAGAATACTACAATTCCCTTGAAACAGTATTGAAAGTATACCACTAAACCTTTAATGTGAACTTGCTCACTGGGAGTGTGTATACAGGTGCAAAGCAATTATTAGATTTGATATCCAAATGAACTCAGGTTTCAATTAGAGCTTGAATGCTTCAATGACTCTATTAGTTTCCTTCCAATGCTCCCAGACCTGATCAACTTAATTATTCTGACTAGTGAAACATTTAGGACACGAATGTATGATTTGTTTTAAACCAAATGAGACAACTGAAAGTTCTTCATAAAATAACACAAAAAAGAGCAATATATGTGATGTGATGTGTCAAATCCTGGAAGAAGGTCAGGTCTAAGTAACAGTAACAAAGAAACAGAAAAAGAGAACCACTGCAATAGAATTGCATTTATTCAGATATTTTCCCTTGAACTTCTAATTTGTAACCTTTATTTCATCTCATGTACAGTGCAAAAGATGTATCTTACGAATCAGAAGGGCAAAACAAATTTCAGAGAGTAAATAAACTAGTAAGAAAAAAACCCAAACCTCAAAACACAGAGAATGTGTCTCTTCTTTCATGACTACACACACACTTTTAGCTGTTGTCCAAAAGTAAAATTAGATCCTCTAATAAAAACCATGTCATGTCAGAGAGGACAGATTTGCTGATGTAAAAGATGTGTTTCCCTATTTTAATTGTACCTACTATTTTACTGTTAAAGAAAAGTGTGTAACACTGCAAAAATATGTATTCATATTTTGAACAGATTTCGTCTGATGGTAATAAACCACACTCTTAATAAATAATGTAATTTAAAATGGCTTCCAAAATGTCCTATTCCTAGTTAACACTACTGCTCTTACAATTTGTATTTGCTTTGAAAGTAAGTTGACTGTAAGGTTACAAACAGGACAAAGAAATACAGACAGTAATAGGTTCCGAACTTCAAGTATACAAGCAGCCATGAAGTTAGCATCTTCTCATCTGAATGCATTTGTCCTTAAAAAGAATCAAACTGACATCAAAGTGGTCTCCTTGCCCCTTGCCTCCTTTCACTAATGATATGTAATGGCTGCTGAGCCTGCAATAAACGTGTTTATGTCCAGCTAGATTGCCATCATTTTACAATCTAATCTGATACTTTTAAGAAAGAAGAAAGTCACGAGAGACCAGCACCAGCTTGTGCTGAAGGCATTTCTTGACATCAACCTTCACTTTGCACTTCAAATGGAAATATTCGATTTGACAAAACATACAGAAAGTCAAGAGAAAAGGCTCTTCACCTCTTCTCCGAAATTACCTGATAGAAGTCAATACCAATTCCTTTACAAAGTTACAATCAAAACCTGCCAGATGAAAGTCAAAGGGGAAGCTTTCTAGCTAGTCCTTACAATATTTTATTAAAGAGTGGCCTAAGAATGTGTTTGCCTCCGCAGGATCACCCCCACCTCCACTTCTCATTTTCATCGGTTAGCAGTTTAAATACTGGAAGTTACATCTCCCATGCACAGATCCTTTATTCTTTGCATAGAACATGAAAGCAATGAACTCAAAGACAGAGGAAAAAAGAGAAAGCTCCCTCTTCTGTACAGGAATTTCTTTCAGAACAGGAGTTGGATAGGACTCCTGAAAAGCACGTATTTCCTGCTGTTTCATGTAAACTGGCTACCACGGTTTTTCTCCACACCCAGACAATTGACAGCCCTTGTCAAAAGCAAACAATTTTCTTGTAGCCTGCATATGTCTGTCTCTTGTATTTTTTATGCATCAGAAACAAATTGTCTTTATTTATATATAAAATAAAGGAGTCTGCAATAACTTGTAGTCTACATGTAAAATGAAATATTTTAAATAATACAATAAAGGCAGACTATCCATAATTATTTTTTGATTAAATAAAATATCAGCATTTTTTATTCATGGCTAGGTTAACATTTACAATTCAGCATTTTGCATTATTTAAATGGAATTGAATATGCTATGAGAAAACTTAAAACTACATCACTCCTGTATGACCGGCTGGCACAGGCTGCAGTCTTCTGTGCCCATCTGCACCTTCATGGTATAACATTAAAGAAAAGCTCCTGTCGGAGCCGGGCAAGATGATCTCATCACTACCTGTTACTTCTCTACACACCCCAACTGAGAATAACTAGATACTGCATGTGACTTTTACTATAAATTATTTGCAATGAAGGCATATGCAGGTTATGTGAAACTGTTGCTTATTAAAAGAATTCATACAAGAAAGTAATTTAGACTATACATGTCAGACTCGGAGGTAAAATATAACAACTTTTAGAAACTTAAAAGTTGAATTTCTTTCTTGGCTGAGCACAGACATCTCCTTTATGATTCAATGCAAGACCTCGGTGCTCACATAAGGTAGAATTTGACCCTTTATGTTCCTATAAAAAATAAAAGTATACAAGCAGTTAATGCTGTGAGAGGGCAACAAGTTTTCATTAAAGAGCTCAGAATAGCGTCTATTTATTAATACTTGGATCTGAGGAGTGTCATTTTTAAGGCTTCCTGTCCTATTTCAGAAACAACTCTCACAGATTAATGGAACACAAAAATTAACACCCGATCACTCCATAATCCTGATCTATTTTGCTTGCCAAGTCTGCCAATGTATCCCTTCCCCATCAATACAGCTCCTCCTGACATAACAGCAAGGACCTCAAAGGAAGAAGGGCAGGGGTAGCGAGTGATTACAGCACATACATCTGTTATTGAGACGGTTCCCAAGAACCTGCGAGTATTTTAGTCCTGCTTTAACAGCCCTTTTGCAAAGACTAAGGGGACAGCGATGTTTAGGTGCACTATTATTGTCTGCTTTTTAAAAACAGGTTTAAAAACTCTAGGGCTTTTTAAGATCATACACCAAAATTTTATTTCCAAATGAGTCTGACTACCTAAATGAATCCCTATTTAGAAAAAAAAATGCAATTATGTAAATATGGACACAACTGTTCCAGAAGCTAAATACCCATACACACACTTCTTTCTGAGGTCAAGCTTTTCCACCTTTCCCAGGTGCATAACTACAAACCCTTCCTTTACTAAACAACGTGCTGTGACAGTGCTGATAGCCCGTATTATGCATTATGAAGAGGGCCCTAAAAAAAAAAGTTATCATCTGTATTAAATGCAATACCAGGGCTGGCTTGACAGACACTAACGAACACATCCTCATAGTAACAGGAATATGTGGCAAGTTCTCAATGCAAATTCCAGAAGTTTTAAATACAAATTTCACTTCATTTTAAAAGAAAAATAAACAATATAGAGCTAAAAAGAAATTAATCTGTTCTGACTGAGATTTCTTCATCCCACTATTTCTACCAAAAATGCTCGAGGTCACCAATTAACAGATGACACCTTATTACAACCCACAAGTGTTGCACCCTCTGGACAAATGTCAAAAATGGAAAACTAATTGGCATCTTTCAACTTCTCAATACGAGAACTACAAACTTTTAAGAAATTACTTACCACTTACAAAGGGAGCTCCAGAGCAAGCAATGACAAGGTTAACATTGATTGTCATTGGTTTTGTCAGGTAGCAATGCAATCTTAATATTGCTTACACCTTTTTTTAATATTCCATTAAATATTGTATTGTATGTTGTCTTTTAAGCACTTGTATTTGAAATTAACTTACACTACAAGTCAAAGCTAGGTAACAGATGAATGAATTAAATGAGAAGAATTTTTCCATGAGTTTTTAACTATTATTTTGATTCAAAAATAACTATATCCAAATGCTAATGCCAACATTCATAATATCAATAAAAACTTTTTTACATACATGAATGCTAAGAAAGCAAAGTGATAGTAATGTGATGACTATACCAGAAAATTAGTCCTTCCTTCATAACTTCAGGTATGGCCACCTCCTTTTAAATAACATACTCATCCAAAACGTTTCTGGCAATAGTCTGTAGTCTTTTCTCCTGGAGGTCTTACCTAAATATAAACAGATTCCTCTCTGCTCTTTTTGGTGTTAAACAAGTTACCTAATCTTAATTAAGAGAGTATAGGTCTACTGTTTACAAACACCTACCTATTTGCTGACTTCTGCCACGCAGTCTGGCTTCTCTGCAGCTTTACTGCCCCTCTTGCTCACTGAAGAACTCTAGCTATACTGTGTGGGAAAAATACGCTCCTCCAGCTCCACTGAGCAGGGTGAACTGCTGTTCTTTGCTTTTAAGTCTCACCTGGTTACTGCATTGTTTCTGAAAGTTAAACTGCTTCATATCAATTGCTCACAATCCTCCTGTGCTCTCTGGCCTCTTTGTCGGTTATTAATTTTCTTAATACATTATCTATCAGTTATTCTTCCCTGACATGCAAAACTTATACTATGTTAAAACTCTCTTTAAGATAACACTGATACCATACTCCAACTTCTGCACTGATAATTGAAAATGAGCTGCTAATATAACTATGAACAGGGGAACTGAGAACTCGTGAGCAGATCTGTTCAGAGCAGGAATAGAAAAATCATCTGTACTTTCTCAAATCTTGCACAAGCCAGATACCACAAATTCTAGGTACCGAAGTCAACCATAAGGAATCCTGTATTTCACCTTTTTGTTTAGCTAACAAAGTCACTAGATGCTTTTGTCATTTATTTATGCTTCTATCAGCAAGAATCTGAAGCACAACATGCAACAAAGGACTGGTTAAGTATGTTCCCCCACCTGGTTACATTACAGGAGAACAAGATTTCCCATGACTGTACTTTCTTGGTTCCAGCTGTGATGAAGACAGAAAGAAAACAAACAAACAAAAAAGTATCTCAAATGCTTTCCCTTACTTCATGAGTAGGAATGACAAGGTAAGTCTCATTTCTCTTACTGTTTGCTTCAAGCTCCTCTCCCATTCTTAGCCTTTTTCATCACAGAACATAAAATGTAACTATTACACACACTCTTCAAACCTTTTTGGAGTCCTTCATCAACTTCCTCTCCACACTGAATCCACTCTACCTGTACACCTGGTTTTGCTTTAATTTCTAGGTGAATCAGCTTCATTTTTACCTGCTTTTCCCTCTCAGCATTTTCAGAACATGGCTATATAGCCTTCCAAAAATTTTGACAGGTATGTACAACATTAGATAAGCATCCCACCATTCCCCATGCCGCCCCATACCTCGAAAAAAAGGAGACAGTCACTCAGTCTTTTTATCTATCCTGATGCAGTGGGACTAAAACAGCCCGCTTATTCAGCTCATGCAATGTGTGTGAATGCAAAGCTTGAAGAAATATATTCACATTCATTTGGGCTGGATGGGAAGCAGTAACAACACCTTATACAAAGATGCTCAGGAAGATTTTTAAATTCTGCTCTAAACCCTTCTCCAGACTGAAGCGACAGAAGGACAGGGCAAGGGTAGCTTGGCTATGTATAAGGCAGCAGAAGAGGCTCAGAACAGGTCACTGCTGAGAGTGCAGAAAAATGAGCAAGTCATTCAGGGACAAATCTTGGCCTTAAGCATCTTCAGAACGCAGAGGACTTGATTTGCTAATAAGGATGAGGGTTGTCGGGTAATCTTTTTCACTGTCACATGGAAGAGACTTTAGAATCCCACGTCTCCTCTTAGATGCCTTCGAGCCTTGAAAATAATGTTTTGTGCCACAAAATAAACATTATTTTTCCTTCCAACTTCTTTTTCCCTTTTAGAAATCTAGCTTACGGTACCACTCCAAAACTAGTTTTACCATACAAACAAGGAAATTATGAATTTAGGTGGAAGAAAAGAAAATCAGGAGCCTCCGTCTGGGGTGGGAGAGGGCAGGAACTTATACAGATTTTGCTGCCTGATAAAATGATTAGGAAAATACATCCTTAATGCCACTAAAATAACATTAATCCATCAGATATTTTTTGCCCAAAGCTGGCAATGTCCTTTAGAATTATGTTTTGCTGTATGTAAACAGTTTTAACTACAAGCTCCTTCAGTTTCATTTGAGGGAATATTTTTTTCATGCTTGAACTAGTTTCATCTTTACAAATAACAAAGTCAGTGTGTTAACAGTTTACACCTATTTGTGATTCACCAGGCACTGTGGCCTTTTAACTACCACCCACCTCTTCCTTGTATTTTCTAATAACTCCTGAAGCCAAGGAATTCTGCTTGCTTTTAATGCCAAAGCAATGAAAACCATGAACAGCTTGTCCATTATCCACCAGGAGCAGAGTGAATCAGATTTCAGAGCACACAATGCAAAGCTTGTTTTGTTGAATTAAACTTTTGATCAAAGGACACGTTACCTTTTTTGTTTGTATTCTCTTTAACTAGATGTTCTAGACAGCATTTTCTACAAAACAGGACTGAGACTTTGCTGAACATTGATGATAATTCTTGTTGATGTCCTACTTGATGAAGTACTTCTCTTGCACTAGATGCTCAAGGAAATAATGATGCAAACTTAAAGAACAAATGACATTTCTGAGGCTCTTAAACTACTTCATCAGCTGTTTATGATCAATGAAAAAAATCAATTACCAAACTTCTACAATTTTCTGTGGAACGTTTCAATAGAAAATAGAAAGAAAAACAATAGTAAATAAAAGAGAGCCTGCATTTCAGCTTAACAACCTGACTTGCAAGTTACCTAGGCTTTGGATAGAGAAAGCCATGTCTACAGACTTCTTTTTGTGAGGACAGGAACCTTTAGAAATTTTTTTTTTTAATTCTATGAAATGTACATCTATGATTTTGGAATACCCTACTCAGCAGTAATGGAAAAGAAAAATGTAAATGAAAAATTTTCAAAAGCTTTAACACAAAATTTGTTACACAGATTTTTTTTTCATAAAGTATGCAAATCTTGCTACTCACATTCTAAGTGTTCTACAGACTCTCATTTAAGGCAAATAATTATTTCATAAAACAGCATGCTTGCAAAGGGCTGAAAATGATATCTATAATATAAAAGCGGAAAAAAAGAGGAAGAGAAATGCTCTGAAGTATGCAAAGTATTTTCATATCCCCTTTTTTAATTTTTGAGAAGAATGCATTTAAATACTCTCTGAACGACACAGATGCATGAACAGTAAAAAAGAGTCAAAGTGCTTACTGCAATTTGATTTATTTTTGTTTTGAGTTATAGTTCAAAAACAAGCCTTATGTACTTCAAGTCCAGCACAGCACGAGACAGCCATAATGTCTGGAAAGTCCAGTGGGAAGGATTAGTAAATGTCACAATACCTTCAGGGCACTGTAGATCCTTAAAACAGGTAATGATTCAAGAGTTTAAACAGGAAAAGTACAGCAGGGTGCCTTGAAAAAAAATCTGCATCAGGCTGAAAGGTCTACTAACTTAAGTTTAATGATGAGCAAACTAAAAGGTCACTCTGCATTGTGATCAGTGTATGTTCAGTTACAGCTGTTTGATGTGACTGATGCAATGATTTAGCAGTCCAGCAAAAGAGCTATTAAAACAGTTTATGTCACACAGTGCCTCTTAAAAAAAGATCATCCCCTTGTCTTCTACGTTATCACACACATATGATAAGACTGTTCACAGAAGAGACCTTCTAAACATTAAATAAAAATGCCTTGTATGCTTTAAAATAAGTTTATAAGTTTATGTATGTGTACATAAACACATTTTATCACTTAGAGAAACAATAGATTATGTCTTTTAACATGCAAAGTCTCACCGGAAAAAATGATAGAGCAGTTAATCTAAATAGCTGATATTCAAGACTTCTGATTTTTATTTACAACATAGGTAATGACTACCTTTATGATGTCTGGAAATTCATAAGCTTTAGTAAAAATGGTTATCATCTGTATTACTGTTCACATGTGGTCCTTTGAATATTGATTAGCATATGAAAACAGTTATGATTTTGCAGTTTAAAGACACTACAAGCAAATCACTTTCAAACTAGCTGTAAATTTTCATTCTTCTTTAAAAACGCTCTCATAGTAGGGCATTTAAAAAATCTTTGCCAACTGAAATCTGAATAAAAAAAATACAGGTCTAAAAATGTTCTCAAAAAGTCCTAAAAATTATATTAAAATGAATGTCTGATAACTGACTAAATGAAAAATCAAAACCTTTTCCTTTATAGAACACTGAAATGGAATATTGAACAATTTTCAACACTTTTCCCAACACATTATTCAAACAGGGAAGTCAGCTTTAGGTTTAGGGCAACTATAGGTTTCGGTAAAAAATAGTTCCAGCAAATTCTAAGTTTTCTGAAAATACTTTATTACACAAAATATTAATTCTTCCTCCTTAGAAAGATTTTTAAGCACCGACATAATTTTCATTTTTTCTTGGATGCTGCTCATCCAGGGTCATCCCTGTCAGCTTTGCAGACAAGTTTTGTGCAACAGCTCCTGAGAATATTAGTTTCATTCTCATTTGTCTTCACTAGATCTCTCAACTTTAATGAAGGGGCTAACAGGATACCGCAATATTTTATTATGAAATATCTATGCACATTTACAGATGTCTTGGTTTAACCCCAGCCAGCAGCTGAGCACCACACGGCCGCTCGCTCACTCCCCCCTGGTGGGATGGGGAAGCGAATCAGAAGAGTAAAAGTGAGAAAACTCGTGGGCTGAGATAAAGACAGCTTAATAGGTAAAGCAAAAGCCACGCATGCAAGCAAAGCAAAACAAGGAATTCATTCACTGCTTCCCATCGGCAGGCAGGGGTTAAGCTACCTCCAGGAAAGCAGGGCTCCATCACGCATAACAGTGACTTGGGAAGACAAACGCCATCACTCCAAACGTCCCCCCCTTCCTTCCTCTTCCCTCAGCTTTCTATGTGAGCATGACGCCATACGGTGTGGGATAGCCCTTTGGGCAGCTGGTGTCAGCTGTCCCAGCCGTGTCCCCTCCCAGCTTCTTGTGCACCCCCAGCCTCCTCGCTGGTGGGGTGGGGTGAGGAGCAGAAGAGGCCTTGACTCTGTGTGAGCACTGCTCAGCAGGAACAAAAACATCCCTGCGTTATCAACACTGTTGTCAGCACAAACCCAAAACATAGCCCCATATGAGCTGCTATGAAGGAAATTAACTCTATCCCACCAAAACCAGCACAAGAGATTATTTTAACTTTGTACACTTCTGAGTCTCTTCTCAGTTTCTTCTGAGTTTGCTTGTAATCAACTTACTTTTTTTCAAATTGTTTTATTTCTTTTATTTTATTTCTGCTTCATAAGAGGAAGTATAAAAGGTTCAATCTGCTGCTGAGTATCCATCTCTTTAGAGAGTAATGAAGAGTTGTGATAGAAAGTTTCGGAATATTTGCAAAAACTAAAACAAAGCTACAGTAACCATGAGGGGTTCAGAAATTTTTTTTTGTGAATGACAATACTTAACAGGATTTTAGCCTGCAGTTTGCCAAGGGCTAACTGATAAGATTAATGATAGAGATAAGCCTCTGAAAGACTGTTTTGCATATTAAATTTCGTCGCCAAAAATTCCTCGGGATTTTTAAAAAAATAAAATAATTAAAAAAGGAAGCATCTTCATACCAATTTATCACTAAGAAAAATATTTTACATCCTACCAAGCCCATTTCCTCACAATATTACATTTTGAAGTCTCTAACACATGCACAACATTCATACTTTTGTACATAAAACATTAGTTAATTTAGTAGTTAACTTGTAGACCAGTAAAATCTACACCTACAACCTAATTTCACCTAAGCTATTTAACAACACGATCTAGCCACTCCAGAAAAGAAAGGTGAATATATGGAAGAGAGATGAATGGGAGAAATAAATTGAGTTTGTACTATATTGAAGGCTGGTAAGAGTATAAAATAACAGTATTGGGAAAATATATGGGACTATACTGCTAACAGTCTGAGCAAATAGAGATGCTGGCTGCAACATGAGGAGAGGAGAGAATGGGCACAGAACACAGCAGCACTAGAGTGGTCTTCACCTACCCCATACAGATTGGGTAAATGTCACATTGGACTGTTATGTAGAGACCGATCTTTTCAACGCTATCAGTGACTACCCCATGGAGCAGCCCAAAAGAGGAAAGGCAACCTTTAAGTTGGTGCACAGTAGGTTTTGAAACATCTAGTTTAAGGTCCATCCTGTAACAGTAGCCACGTAGTACTGTGACTTAACATCTTTGCATGAGCAATACCACACCAAAACTTGCCTAGTGCTGTTCAACTTGAAAAAGGAGGCCTATCTAAAAATGAACAAAAAATCCCAAGCAAACAAACAAACAAACAAAAAAACCCAGGAAACTTGTTAAAAAAGTTAAGGGACAGATTATTTACCTCTTACAGGTGGCGTGAAGACTGCTTAAACATACCCTGTTCAGAAATACACAGCAAAGACACACCAAGTAACAGCAACAGGTTTAAGATGCAGGGGAAAAAAAACCTGTGATTATGCAGTGGTGGCATGGTTTAACCCCAGCCGGCAACTGAGCACCAGAGAGCTGCTCGCTCACTCCCCGCCGGTGGGATGGGGGAGAGAATCAGAAGAGTGAAAGGGAGAAAACTCGTGGGCTGAAATAAAAACAGTTTAATAATTGAAGTAAAATAAAATAGAATAGTAGTAATAGTAATAATAATAATAAAATACAATAATAATATACAAAGCAAGTGATACGCTCTACAATTGCTCACCACCTGCCGACCGATGCCCAGCCGGTCCCTGAGCAACGATCGCTGCCCCCCAGCCAACTTGCCAGTTTCTATACTGGGCATGATGCCACACGGTACGGAATAGCCCTGTGGCCGGTCTGGGCCAGCTGTCCTGGCTGTGCCCCCTCCCAGCTTCTTGTGCACCTGGCAGAGCAACAACTAAAACATCAGTGTGTTATCAACATTATCCTCATACTAAATCCAAAACACAGCACTATGCCAGCTACTAGGAAGAAAATCAACTCTATCCCAGCTGAAACCAGGACAAGTGGGATACAAGAAGTTGTTATAAAGAAGCAGGCATCCTTCCCAACACTCAAATCTTGTCTAAATTAATGAAACAAAGCAGCATGATCTTTGCATCATGACTCCAGTACTAGGTATTGTGTATGCACACAGGACAACACCAAAAAATTTACAAAGACAAAACAAACCCTGATAAGAAATAGTAACGTTATTTCCATTACTATTGCCACTGTAGCATATGAGCAAGGGCAAGAGCATAAAGGTTTTTCAACCCCCCTGAAAAACTACTAGATGTCTAGTAAAATTATTTCCTATACATCTAAGTGGTGCTGAAAATCTCACTAAGTATCTTTAAAAAATCCAAGGTCAAATACAGAGTCAGCATTTAAGCCAACAACTTAGCCCCAGATATTCTGGGTCTAATCCTAGTAGTTTAGCCAGCTGTTAAGCTGTCTTTCCTTCTTTCACTCTAAAAATGGCTTAATCATCCAGTCTGGCTTTATGCAATTAAAAATCTCTCTGTCTGTAATTGACAACTGATGTAACTGAACATTAATTCTTACCCTACAGAATTTATATTTAATCTATAACACTAATATTGACCATATTCAGATAACACACTAAAATAATTGATTCTTATGTCTCCAATCCCTCACCTTTACAAAATTTACTTTTAGTACAGAACCCCAAATTAATTCATATTACAGCCTCTATATTTCTTCCTTATGAAAGGAAGAAAATTCAGTTTCTTAATATGTTTTGTCTTGCTTTTTCTTTCAGATGACCTACGAGATGACTGTTCACATGAACTACAAAGAGGTTGAAGGAGCTGGGCTTGTTTGCTCTTGTGAAGAGAAGGGCTAAGGAAGGATCTAACAGCAACCTTCAGCTGCCTCAAGGTGAATCGCAAAACCCGAGTCAAATGCTTCTTGGTTGTGGCAGAAGGTAACACGAGACAGCAGTCCAAACCTGCAGCTTAAATGTTAGGAAAAAAAATTCTACACTAGGAATGCAGGGCAGCACTAGAATGGGTTATCCAGGAGGTCACGCAGGTTTTCAGGAGTTAGTTTGACAAGTCACAGCTGACTCTATCTAGTGTGGTGATAACCCTGCTTCAAGCAGGAGGCTGTATTAGATGATTTCCAAAAGCCCTTCCAAACATTTCTCGCACCCTATCAACTCCCCGGTTCTTGGCAAGAACATATCAGGGATTCAGACATAATAAGTATTAACATTAGTTATTTTTGGCTTGTCATTAGTATTTACATCCACACTCTTAGCAGTTCTAAATGCCAAGGCTCCGGTTTCAGTGATATTTTTCAAATAGGAAAGGTGGGGTTTTTTGCCAATTTATTATTTCTAATCTGTTCAAAGCTTAAGCCAGAACTCTTCAGTGAGACTTCTTTGTAAGTAACTGTACATAATGAAAATAAATTAACATCTATCATTTAGCTTTATTTGTAAAATAGTTAACATATGCCCACAGGCTAAAGCATACATTGAAAAAAATAAACATAAGTTAAAGATAGGGGATCTTCACCACTTTCTGAGGACTCAGTGATAAGATATGGTAGAAGTAGGATTCAGGCTAGCTGACTGATAAATTCCTGATTGTGCAAAACTACTAGTAATGGTTCAGAATTTAATAGACATAAAATATTTTTACTAACATATTCATAACTACAACAACCATAGTCAGGTATGACTGCACCCGTAACACAGGCATTTAGGAAGTGCTGCTATGGAAATGGTGCAGGAGTTTTATGGTTTTGGCTATGTTTATTCCGCAGTATTTTATAATCCTGTGACCACGGTGCACGTGCTGGCCATAGCCTAGTTGCGGAGCAGGTGCATTTCCCAGCGAGGTACCCTACTCATTTTATTTGAGGTACCCAGTAGAGAACAAGCCAGGTCACTTCTGGCTTGTGTGTCTGGGTTTCCTTCCAAATTGCCCGGAGGAACACTATACATCAGGATGCAGATGCAGTGAACACGTGGACCAAGACTCTCGAATATGCCATCAAACATCTGTCCATGCCACAGACACAGCCGAAGGGATTTCAGTCAGCACTGTGATGGGGAAAATAGCCTCCCTGGATTATGTAAAAGTAAATAAATAACAAGCTCTCAAGATTGTCTCCCATCATCTTCAGCTAAAAGCCCAGAGAGGAAGTTGTGCAAGGATAATGAAGGAGGGGGGGAGAAAAGTGGAAGACTGAGAAAACTTAGTTATCCTTCCTTAATTTGACTATGCCTAGATTTCTGATGGATTTCACCAAAGAAACACATACTGACAGAATCTGCTCTATAACAGCAAAGAACAAGAACATACCAAGAAGAGAAGCAAGCTTTGACAAATTCTTGAGATATCACTGAGAGTTCTGAATGTTGTGTACCACAGGAAAAATGACACATAACTGAAAAAAGAGTCAGCGTGGAAAACGGAAGGAAATTAAGAAGGTAAAAGAAACCAAAGAAAAAAAAAAAAACAGGACTGACTGCTTTGTGAAATATCAAGAGAAAATAGATTTCTGATATCTATATGGGGTTTTGGAGAAGTGGGTTTTTTTGGTGACCTTTTTTTGTTTCATTACTTTTTGTGGCCTTATTATAGCAAAGACTGTATCTGTAAGGGCAGGAGTGATTGACTCCTCTCTCCAGCGTGCATGGTCTGAAAACACGAAGCACAAGCAATTTCAGCTTCGCTTTATTCTAAATATATGACATATGCTAAACTTAATTAAAAAAAAAATACAGGGCAACTTCCAGGAAATAGTAAATTATTTGGTCTAAAACTGTCGTAAAAAATCTTTTTGATTCTGCTTTGAGTTATGGTATAACTTTCAGTCACCACTGAAAACCGCACCTACCAAGAAAGCCCTTGTTCAGGGCAGAATTACAGTCCAAACAGGACTGAAGACAGGAATTACCAAAACGTACAAAAGAGTAATATGCTGTCATCTGATATGCCCACAAAGTTTCAATATACATGGATGCTGACGTCAAAACCCTAATGAGTCCTGCCTGACATGCAAACAAACCCATTTCAGGTGAAAGTGCATCGAATTCTCCTGCTCCCACAGAAACAATATCTGTCTAGTGAGATTTTGTGCTCCTTGTCTGAAAGACATGGGGAAATGGGGAAAAAAGTCTCCAAATTAACAAAACATTATTAAAAACACTTTTATTCTAGAAAGTGTAAATATTATTTTATATAGAAAGACTATGCATTATCAACAGAAAACAAAGTAAGATATATAAACTAACTTTTATGATAGTAAAACAGAGTGGTTTTGACCTTCTGACTAAGTATTTTCCCGTAGCTTCTAGTAAACCTGCTTGTTATCCCAAAAAGGATTAATTTCCACTGTCATTAGATCTAGAATTTAAAATACTTTTTCAGATTTAATTGCAAACATGCCTTTGCTTGTAGTTTATGGCTTTTTGAAGCTGGACTTCAGAAACTAAAACATGATTTAGATTTGTAAAACTCGGGGTCACTGAGGGCTGAATATTGTATCCTCAAAATCAGTCTAAACACAGAAGGAACAACAAAATACAGGCAAGCAATTTTATTTATTTTAAAAGGACAGACGGGATGACATATGGGTTCAAAATACTGTAGAGACTTCAAGCCTAAAGCTATAAACACATACATAACATGTACTATATATGTACATTTACGGTGTATGCACTGTATGTATATTATGTATATATGTATACAAATATATATGGGATAAATACATGGGATTTGGGAAAGCTGATCAGAAATCTGTCACACTAGGAAAAACAATCAAGAGAAGTTAATTAATGGGAAATAAGATAGCTCAGGAAAACATTTTCATACAGCTTCAGATAAGACATTAGATGGTGTGCAGCAGCGCACAAATTAAATAAACAGAATAAAGAAAGCAGAGAATAAAACTACCTCCCATATCTTGTAAAAATAAAGCCTACGTGTTGGATGAACATACTGTGTCAAGAAGAGCAGTCTGGCCTGCCACCACAGGAGAATAAAAGTTGTGGGGCCAATTTGGCTCTGCATTCACCGATACCTCAAGACATGAAAATACATAAAACAGGAAACAGACTACAAAAATCTCTTACATGTCTGCAACCTAATTGATTTTTCTCTCAGACGCCCTTGATTGTGATTGAGGAGTCAAAATATTACTAATTAATAAAAACACAGCCATTTAGAGTAAATACAATAACAGATGATAACCAGAAACACAGGGTTCTAAAGTTAAGTGGCAGTTTTTTGTAAGGTAGCATTAGAATATGAAAGTCTTTCCCGTAACTTTAGCTCTCCTTTAAAATAAAGTTGACCAATTCACCCAGAAACCAATTTTTACTTTATTCTACTGAATTTATTTTTAACTTTTAAGATAGCATTATATGTGATCTATGCATATGGCTACATAAGTTCTTTATTAGATCTTGTATGAAAAGATGTTCTAAACACAGGACACCCAAGCAGGAATCCCCACCTGAAATCATGTACATTTTTAACCCAGCTGAGGGGGAAAAACAAAATTAAAATGGGAAGAAGGATTTATGCATTGAATTTATTTTTTATCTACCAGTCAGCCTAAGTTGAAACATGAATAACTGATTTAACACTGAAATGGTATTCAAATATTTGACTCCAATCCCCTATTGCTTCTAAATTCACTCAGAAGTCAACATTATTAATTCTTCCTGACAGAAAATCAAGATTTAATGATCATCTGATAACCCTTAGGAATTACAAAGTAAACTTTGATGATAATTCAGACAAAATAAAATGATTTTACATATATAAGAAAAACATCATGCAGAATGTCCATTTAGGCATTTCCTTTGGGGCAGTAACTAATTTTTAAGAAAATACAGAGCAAAAACGTATGTTTTGATATGTACAGTAAAAAGTTTACAAGCAAAAAAGGGACCTTTATTAATATCTGCGGAACTTTTACCATGCTACCCTCTACTTAGATAAAGTATATAAACAGAACCCCTCAAGCATACCTTTGAAAGAACCTGTAATAGGAAAATGTATGAAAGAATTTTAACCCAATGACCTCATTGCAATAATAATGCTTACTTTAAGACTACATCGCTTTCAAGATCAAGCTGTCTATTCACCAAGGCATATCAGGCCAAAATTGTTAACATAATGTGCCTTGTACAATTTTATAGATAAACTGATTTCAACTTAGTAACAATGATATGCTGTAAATGATGTTTAGGTAAATTTTTAGCTTTCAGGTCATGTCTGCAGGGAAGTAACATGAGAACTAATGGTGTGAAAAATGGAGATGCAGAAACTGTACAGCCTGCGCATTGATTTTTTTTTTTTTTGCCCCAGAGTTCTCTTTGCCAGCAGAAACACTTTAAAACAAAGTACAAGCCACTGACAATCTATTTATATATGGCTGTGTTCATTTTTTATTTTGTGTATTGTTTAATGATATTTATACTTCAAAGCAATTAAAACTGTATCTCTCCAATGTACGTACACTGCCTTTCTTTGATGCAAAGTTACTATAAACACAAAAACATCAACCAGGCCAGCATTCTGTCTAGCACTAAGTAAAAGATTACACCAGAAAATTTAAGAGCCAAAGTAAGCTCTAAAGGCAGTTCCAGCACATTCTGGCTGTAATAAAAAATCCTGACAGATGCTTCTCTGAAATCCTTTAGTTGTATAAACTTGAAACAGGATTTAGAGGTTCCCACTAATCTGACCTGTGAAAAAAAAAAAAATCTTGCTGATGCCAAATCTGTTTGTTTTACCCTGACCATTTCAGCAATACACATCAGATGGAAGAAAGAGGGGTGGGAGCATGCCTTACTCTGCAACACCAAGTTATGTTTCAGGGAGGGAAACCAAAACAGCTGAGAAACCTTCCCTGATCTCAGGTACTAATAGGTAAGTGGTTAAGAAACATTAATTGCTTGAATGAAAGCCACAGTCAAATCTCAAGGTTTTGGTTCCATAAAGTATTAAGACCTATCAATGTGAAATACAAACAAGCTTTCATAAAGCACAGTTTGATTATTTTTTTTTCCCTTAACATTTCTGTACAGCAATTGACAAAAGATTTTGGCGACCTTCTTTATATCTGCAGAAATATTGGGTGAAGATGAAAGACAGAAACAGCATTTCCATTTTCCTTATTGCAACTCCTTTAGCATTTTTGCCCTCTCATCATGTATTTCACCTAAATGTAGTTTTATTTTTAACAGCATGTTTCTGACATTGGCAAAGGGCTTCCATATATTTCTATGACATTCACCACACATTTAAATCGTGCATTTAACCCATTTAATTTTTTGATCTGTACACAGGTCTTGATTTGTATACATCACTAGTACTAAGTGGATTGCAGAATACAGACTGAGTTAAAGGTGAAAGCTTCTTTGAGTTGTCCTTCATTCTAATTTTATATGACTTCTGGGTTCCCTAATGATGCCATTCTTATCTATAAAATCTATTTCTTTGCTATTTTAAACATAAAACTTAAAAAGCACACTGAAAAGTGCTGAATATCTGAAGTGGCATACAAGGAACTTGGGACTTGCAGGAAATAATTAACTCTCTTTTGCCTTTAAACCCCTCCCTTACTCCATCTTCCCATTCTGCTTTGTCAATTTTGAAAAAGTATTTTGAGATACCATCTGGCTATTAGAGAGAGTGGAAGAAGGAAGCTTTAAAAGCAGCCACAACAATGATAAAAAACACAGTTGCCCAGTGCCTGCACTAAAAAAGAATGGCCAAAATAATTTATTGTTCAATGCCTTTTTTTCTTCACCTAGGTCTTAGAATAAAAGCAAGAAAATCAACACGAAAGCTGTTTTAAAAATCCATTTAGTATTTTTTTTTTATTTAGGTTTTAGGTAGGTGTTTCGATAAGTATGGATTTTCAGAATTAGATGCACTTGATCTAATCCTAAGAGTTTCCCCTGAAACTTCCTCCTCCTGCCCGCGTCCCCAAACATTCTGAACTGAATTCTGTCATTTCCATGGGCGCTGAGCGTTGGACTGAAACACAAACAGAATCTGGGGAAGACATTCCTACGAAAGCTCATATAACAGAATGTCAATCAACAAACTCCCAACAGAAAATGTTTTAGACTGATAACCTGAACATATTTGCATATTAATCAAGTAGCCCTTTAGAAATTACTACAAAAAGCACAGATATGCATCTATTTATAGGAAAGATCAGTATTACTGTATCTACTACGTTTGTTATGATTAAGGAGACAAATCCCACTGGACATGTTTTAGAAAGGAAGGGCTGATGGAGCTGAACTTTTGAAAGGAACATGATTTTGTTCCCAAATAGTACAAAAATAAGTTTCAATGCCTGTATCATATGACAGATTTCAGCAAAAATAACCCCTTTCCACATCTGTATTTAGCCACGAATTTGCTTGGTCATTTTGGCAGTGAAGTTCTTGCTACTTTTCTCTATGAATTCCTCAATCTCCAAAGCATTTTATTTGTACATGAATCTACAAAATGTAAGGTAATTATTTTATTTGAAGAGCTTTCCTCTAGGATATCTGAACGATTGTAATGCATATTCTATTAACAGCTGTCTAGTACAGATCGGTTCGACATACAGTGTTGATACAAGGTGTGTGCATCTCCCTAAAGTTTCTGTACAGGTGTCGGGGTTCAACCCCAGCCGGCAACTGAGCACCACACAGCCGCTCGCTCACTCCCCCCCGGTGGGATGGGGGAGAGAATCGGAAAAGTGAGAAAACTCGTGGGCTGAGATAAAGACAGTTTAATAGGTAAAGCAAAAGCAAAGTGCACAAGCAAAGCAAAGCAAGGAATTCATTCACTACTTCCCATAGGCAGGCAGGGGTTCAGCCATCCTCAGGAAAGCAGGGCTCCATCACGCGTAACGGTGACTTGGGAAGACAAAGGCCATCACTCTGAACATCCCTCCATTCCTTCTTCTTCCCCCAGTTTCTATACTGAGCGTGACACCACACGGTAAGGAATAGCCCTTTGGCCAGTCTGGGTCAGCTGTCCTGGCTGTGCCCCCTCCCAGCTTCTTGTGCTCCTGGCAGAGCATGGGAAGCTGGAAAGTCCTTGACTGGTGTAATCTCTATTCAGCAAGAACCAAAACATCAGTGTGTTATCAACATTATTCTCATCCTAAATCCAAAACACAGCACTATATCAGCTACTAAGAAGAAAATTAACTCTATCCCAGCTGAAACCAGGACAACAGGGTAACTCAGCATTACATATAGAAGTTTAAGGAAAAGTTGGTTTAAGTTAATCTTTCCCCTGCTAAGTATATGTAGAGGTAATGGGCGGGGGGATGGGACCTTAAAGGTCAATGATATGAGGACACAACTGAGATGCAGGTTGCATTGAATATGTGAAATAGAAGTAACAAAGAAGTACCTGGGAAGTTCAGTGAGGAATATAAAAATACATGGAAGCTCAAACATGCAGTGAACTCAGCCTATAAAAACAAGCAAATTTATGACCCTCTGCAGTCATAGAACCAGATTTCAGTAATGCTACTGGATGGTAAGCAGAGTTCCTAGAAAAACAACATCAGTTTTAAGATTTAAGATAATGTTGACATTTTTAATACAGCTTCTTATACCACCAGTGTGAGTGAGGAAAGACAGGTAAAAAGTAAAGATGGGAAGTGGCAACACGTGCGAAAAAAAAAAAGTCTGAAAATACATAGGTCAGAGTGAACACAGAGAAAAAAAATGAAATAAATGCAAGTATTTCTTTAAGAGAATGTAGTAATCTTTGCTACTCAGTAGCAATACACAGGCATCATTCTGTCATCAGGGAATAACTTGCTCAAAATAACTTGCTTGGGTAATATATTCCCTTCATAAAGGGTAAATATCAAACATTAAAGTTATAGAAGGAACTAGATAAACTTAAACAACCAAATATAGGAACTTTAAAACAACTTAGTATTTACTGAAATGGAAAAGCAGACACTTTCTTGAAGTATTTCCAAAAAATGCTATTTTCCCCCTAAACTCTTTCTATATACAAACATTACTCTATAGCAATTACGGAAAATATTTTTGGCTAGCAGCATATGTCCATCTTCTATATCTTATATTTGAACTTGGAATAAGGCTCAAGTTTACGCCAACCTTAAGTGTTGGATGATGATATTTTGCCTGGAAGCTGCTTTCAAGTACATAATGTTACAGTTTTTTTAAATGTAAAAATATACACGGTTCATATGTTAAAAACTTCATGCAGGAAATCTAAGCTTTTATGCAGGAGGCGTTCTGCACAGGTTCATGAACCCTGGTAAGAGTTTGGACAAGAAACTTCATATGAAAGATGCTTTAAAATTCTTTGATACCACCTTTCCTATTTCAGCATATAAATCTTTATGGGTTTTAACGTAAAATTGCTAGCAGTTCATGTCAAGACTATTACAAAATGAGTAGGAAATAAGTTTTGATATTTATTGTACATTTTGGCAGCTGCTCAGGAGAGCAGTGCTTAATCCACCCCTGTTCATCTCATGGGGATATAGACAGGCGAAGAACCCTTTTTTCTGCATAAAGCGTTAAGAGGATATGTACTGCCGTCTTTGTTGGGAAACAGCTTGCCTTACAGCTCTCTTAAATCATGAGAACCACAGTCCTGCTCCTGAAGAGCTTTAAACTTTGCAGGCCAAACACTTACTCCCCTCCCAGCTTCCCTCCCTTCCCCCCAAAGAGTTGCTGTCTGCAATTTTAAATGCCAAAGTTGTAACATAAAATATTACAGATGCTGGTATTTGTGGAATTGATGTAATTGCTGTCTTCAATGCAGCAAATAGAAGTGATAATGATAAATGATGCTAACAATTATGCTGTTATGGTTTTAACTTAACTACACACACAAAATTTCCCTTTAGATTAACATTCCCTAAAACCTTTATATTAGACTGGTCCAAAAAATCCTAACATGTTGAATATTTTAATTAAAATGGTTACCTCATACTACTTCCCTATTTCAACTTCCTAGGAAAAAGCCCCTACTTCAAGGACAAAGGCTGAGATCCATGTTTACAAAATATATTTCTGTACCTGATGAGGGAAAAAAAAAAAAAAAGAACTCCTTTTTCACTAGATGCTTCTTTTCAGTCTCAATACAGAAGATAAAATTCTTCGTTTTGAAGATTGTCAATGAAAACTTTGAATAACTGTAACTCACACTATTACCTACAGTATAGTCCTCAAACACATTACCTACAATTTTTTTCATTAAATATAAATTCCTATCCCACCCTGCTCCTCTGTTGCTGTTTACTATCCCCTCAGTTGTGCTGAGGTAGCTGTTTTGTATGGTCACAATTTATACAGAACCACACATGACTGTTTACTAAACACAGCCCATCACACATCCACTCACACACATAACATCATCCTGAGATGTCAATGACCAAAAGAGCAGGCATTTCACTTTTCAAAAGTCATTAATATTTTATGAAAAGTATTAAATTATGGAATCCATTATTTCTATAAGATCTGTGACCAAACTGCAGATTCCTGTATTTACAGCACTGAATGTACATATATGTATGTAGATACATACATACAAAAGTAGGCTTGTGCGTGTATATATATATACATACACACATACACCCCTAACACACACACACACTTTTTTTGTTCTGCCAGACATTACCTAATTGGGAAAAAAGCTGATTTTGCATATATATCACTATTAAATGGTGCTGAAGTGGTTTTTTTCTCCTTCAGACTATAGGCATACACTTTATGTTTCTAATAGCAAATTATATTTGACATTTAATTTAAAAACCGAGTTACCCTAATCTAGAGCTCTACTACAACAACACTGATAAAGCAATGAAGCTTTCCATAGGACAAAACCTTTTTTTTTTTTTTTTTAATTTAAGATAATTTTAGTCACAAGTAATTGAAAATGCAATTTAGAATCCATTACTTTGCGTGGTTAATTACAGCAGAACAGTTCCAAAAGATGATGATCCAATAAAGTTATAATTTTCTCTCTGAAACATGGTATCAGAGTAAATAAAATAATAAAATGCAAATTAATGAGTATTTGAATTATATTGAAAACATTAAATGTATGCCAATGTGTAATCCAGCCCTGATGCTTAAGCAATACACCTACAAGCATGTTCTAGCAATTTATAATACTGCACAATCTAGACAAAACTACAAAACTTATAATAAGCAGCTGTTAATTCAACATAAGGACAAAATGGTTTTATTGAATTATGACCTTGCAATTAGTCCACAACTCTTCTTAAGCTGAGAATGTATTTCCTAACCTCATCAGCTGCAGAACACAACTAAGCCAAGGCTTTATCTCCATTCTATATGAATTTTGCACCTCTTTCTTCAAAAGGAAAACAGAGGGCATGTGTTTAACCAAAATATCTGATTTAGAAAGATAACGAAAATTCTTTTGCAGTGATTGTGTCCAATCCACCTGCAGCTATTTAGCCGCGGAAGATTCCATGACCTTATTCCTCTTTGATAAGGGGCACAGAAGCTAAATGAACTCCTTGCCCATGTTCCTGAAAAACAAAAGTCTGAATTAACCTAAAAATTTTTGCATCAATCCCCCAAGTCTGTATCTTTTCTCTACCTGGCTTCAGCAGATTGGAAGGTTACAGTTAGTACATGGTTGGTGCAATTAAAGCCTTTGGAACATTTTTGTCTGAAGATCTTCAGAATAATTTAGAGTGGTTTTTCTAGAGCTGAGTCGAAAAGAACTGTCATGCATGGGCCACATAAGAAATTTGCTGTGCTGAGCTACAGGGCTAATTTTAAATTGCTGCCATCACACCTTAAGTTAAATTTTCTATTTTGGTAACACAAGATGTCTTACTCTGGCCTAAAATATAGATTTTCCTAATAATTTTAATTCTCTAGGGCACAGATAATTTTAAACTCAGAATATAATCTTCCCAAGGACGCGTGTCCCTGCAGGAAGACTGTAGTCTCTGTGTATAGTCTAAAGGATTGTTTCATGATAGATTATACCTGACAGTACTTAGCAAGAATGTCACGTATCACAAATACTGGCCAATAATGCGCAGTGCAAAGGCTGCAAATGTCAGTATAATATTAGAGGTATCACAACACTAAACCACAGTATCAGAAACATTTGCAGAGACACTGTCATGATATCATGCCTAGTGCCCAGCAGTCCTTTCAAGATAAGTTTATTAGGACGTCTTTAAATACTTAGTTTTATAAAACATAAATACCATGTTCCTGTCTATTTTCATTTGTACATAATCCAGCAAGGCGACGTGAAAGTCAAGATGCCCGTGGGTTTTGCTATGGTAAGTCACCTTGACTACACCGCCACATTTCTGCTGGAATGCAGGAAACAGGCACTGTACACCACCACAGCCAAAGCACCCGGGTTGTCTCTCATCACATTCATGTTTCTCTTTTTCACCTCTCTCCTCTCAAAAGCCTTAAATACTTTCTTTATTTCAGAACTGTAATATGCATTTCATCATAGTCACAATCATAACTTACTTGAAACCAATTCTTTAAAGAATCAGACTATATTTGAAGTTGCATGAAAAAAGTCAGCTAATGTATTTCAATTTACTAATTTTGAGGTTATAGTTTTAAAATCAACACTGTCTTAAAGACAACTTGTTGCCCTTCACATAATATGAATTCTGTTAGAATAAAATGCTATAGCTTTATCTGTATGGAAATCACTTCCAAACTGAACTTTCTCAAAGAGTGTCCAAAATCTTCACTAATTTGCCCTTTATTTGGATTATGAATTATGCAGCCAGATATGAAACTGGACACCACTTTATCAACATACTCTGCAGACCCAAAAAAAGGTAGTTTCAGATACTTTTCTTTGAAAACAACAGAAACTCTAAGCTGTCAGTATTTTTTTTTTTTCTTTGGTTGCTACAATAAACTCTAGTTTACTACGGAAAAGTATTATGAATGAATTTGGAGAGATTTATGTCTCTGGAGATGGTGACAAGTACTAGTCCCTGGTTAATGCAGATCTTGTGAGGTATTCCTTTTTTACATTCAGATTTACAGTCCAATGGAATTACAGTGTTTTAGAACACATAGTCCAATAACACTGCATAGATATTATTTCAGAGCAAAATACATGAAAAGATGAAGCAGTATAATGTTATTTTGGCTATTTCCAAACTTTGGAGAAAGATGGAGAGTGACAAATCGAGACTATCAGAAGAGGGAAGTCACTTAAAATTATCCTTTGTTATTTATAAAATCACTGTCTTTACTTAGTTATGTTTGTGGGAGATAATGATAATTTATGTTCAGAGATATGAGCAACTATTATTAATTATTCTCAACAAAGAAGCTTCAGACTTATATGGATAAAAACATGGTTTTTTCAGATAAAAATATGTGAATGTAAACACAAGATAATTAACAGAAATTAAAAGTATCTGTGAAGACTAACTCCTCAAAATGGCTAACAGTCCAATCCTGCCAACAGGAATTCAAGTAGCAGAATTTAAAGTAGCCAAGCTATACTTGGTAGCCGTGAAAAGAATACATGTCTGGGACGGCAAAAATGCAAGGTTGCATGGTTTATTTGCACCTGAGAAATATTTACATTACATTTACACTTTTCTTGGAATAAACTGCGTTACAACAAGAAAGGTTTCTTTGAGCTACAGTAGCACTAGAAACAAAAATACAAAAGTAATTTTCTAATCATCTGTACAAAAAATTATTATCGGGTTCGAGTTGTCTAGTTGGATTCTTTTCCATTACTTTACTGTTTATTAGTATTTAATATGTGTACTCTTCAGCAAAAATTTGACAACAAAAATATCGGAGGATATCAAAAATGTGAAAACATTTTAGACTGCATCTGCTATCCCTAAAAAAACTCAGGGAAAAGGACGGCTTACTGCTGTGGAAACTCCAATCCATAGACAAATACTGGTGCGTTTCGTGAAATCTTATATCCCTTACCTTGTCAATAAAAGAACTGAAGACAAATTGAAATTTAGAATACTCTGCCATCCTTAAAAAATACCAGTTACAAATTATTCAAGGTCACTAATTAAATGACAGCTGTGTGAAATAGAACAAAACAATTTTCATGATGATAAAAGCGTTTTCTTACTTTAAGAGTGTGTGTTTTTCCCCATGCTGTAAAAATAAATACCTCATTACTTTTATATTCACCTTCTGAGGGGTTTAGTTGTATGATAGTGATGATTCTTACTGCTTTTAAAGGCAGAAAAAGGTGAAGAAAAACAACTTGTATTAACTCTAAATAAAAAGCTGTTTCCCTGATAGCACTCCTCTCAGCACAATATCACCCATTTTAAAGCAACTGTGCAATCCTCACTTGTCACCTGGAAGCCTATCACAGGAAAAATAAACCTGATCAATGAAAGGGTTGCTATCGTCTGCCAAAACCCCTTCTTTAAAAACTGGCTTTAAAGCTTAGAATGTGGGGTTTGATTCAGTAGGCCCAATAAAGATCTGAATGGTTACCTAGACCAAGTCAGTTTGGAAATAAAATATATTTTGAAGATCAAGAAATGAAAAGCACATATTTAAAATTAACACTAATTCACAACTATAAGACCAAACAATCTTTCTATTACTGATAAATATTCCCTCTTAATGAGCACTGACTATTTAACAGTGACATCTGACACAAAAAGATGATTGCCATCTTTGTACTATAAGTAAGACTTGCAAGCTCAGCACACATATTTAATACACCTAATAGTACTTTATGTTGTATTTGTCCCAGGATGTAAAAGCCTGCTTTCAAAAAATAAATTAAAACATAGTTAAAAGAAGATAAATCCTACAACTAGAAGATACTACTACAACTATCTTGCCCACTACGTAGCCAAGTTAAAAATAAACTCAACAAAATAAAGAAATTTGCAAAGATTTTTTTTTTTTAGGATACAGCCAGTGACACTTCTGTACTCATCTGACTAAAATCTACAAATAACGTGCAGATCAAGATGGAATCAGATTGCTAAGTATGGGAAATCACTTGTGTTGAAAATGTCAATGGATCATTTGGTCTTTCACTAATAGCTGATAAAATGCTCAATTAAGAAAATCTAAAATCAGAAATACAGCAATATAAAGTATACTGAACTAACTACTGCTTTGTGAAGGAGTACGGATGACTGATTAGAGAGAGCTGATATAATTTGAATACTCTTTCCCTGATCAATAACTGAAAGTATTGCAAATATCTTTCTTTATGCTTGCCTAAGTGAACAAACTTGTAGAATGTGGAAAGCTTTCCTTTTCCCTTCCAGGTCTTATTCCAAATACAAAGTTCTAGATCAGGTATAATGATGAAGTGACTGTAACTTCAGCCTTAAAGCACTTACAGATACTTATATCCACTGTTCTGTGAAAATAATATACATATTCCTACCCACACTTGTCACACACTTGCGTCTCCTACCCTTAACTGAAATAATTTGATCTAAGTAATGCAACTAGTTTGCCAAAAAAAAAATTGGAAAGCAAGCTGCCTAAACCAGTCACCTTATGTTTAAAAACACCTCAAAAAAAAAAAAAAATCTTAGTGCAATGTGAGACGACAGCTTGCAAGTAATCACAGACTGCTGTGGCAATAGGTTCTACAGATTATATAGAAAAAAGTTATATTTTTACTTCAGTATATGCTACTGCTTCAGATATACATTGATATCATCAGGAATGAAAATGGTACAGTTAACGTATAAAACCGTAACAAGGAAAAAGTACACATATTGAACATTTCTGCTCAATAAATTTCATAGCAAAAAAGAAAAGTAGCAGCAAGACCCTTTTTGTATAGAAAAAGAAGAATAAAGACGAATTGAACTAACATTTAAGAAATAACTACAATTATTTTGTACTTTAAACATTTTCTTCAAAGCATGACAATCGAGATAAATGAGGAAGTGACACTAAAACTAACAGGCAGCATGGATTATCATAAAAGGAAAACTTACAAGCCAGATAAACTGAAAGTTTATAAACTTATAAACTGAAACTACATATTAGCTTTCTCACACGAATTATTTGACATTTTGGTTTATTTCTGCATGCAGAGTCAGTTTTGAACTAATGTCTGCTTTGGGTCAATATAAAATTTTATAGCTTCATGAAATACTTGTGCCAGTGCAGAATTTTTATACGTGTTTGTGTGTGTCTTTATAGGTACAAACACACATTTACGTATGTATAGGATGTACACAGACATACATTTTTCAGTTTCATTTTCTGCACAGCAAAAATTACTTTTAAGACCTGCATATTCCCATTATACAGCATCAAGATGAAGCGAATGATAAAAAGACATGGTATTTTTTGAATGATAAAATGTTTTGACATTTACTTTAAAAGTGTTTTACCTCTCACATCTGTAATTTGCACCACAGACAGGTTGTCTAAAATATGTTCTTCAATATATCAGTCTTGCTCATGGAACATTTTACTCAGAGATTTGTCTGCTACATTCTCATATTGTCTGAAGTACTCCTATGTATAGCACGACATGAAGGATTTCTTCATAATTCCTCCTGAAAATTGCTAGAATCAGGGCAACGGCACACTGTCAAACATGACAAGGATCATCGTCACCCTCTATGATTTTGAGGTAGATGTAACAAAAGAAAAGGCATCCAAAAATCCTAAATAATGGAACTAAAGTATAATAGAGAAGAGTCATGACATTTGCTCTAGAATACTACTAGGTTTTTTTTCTTTTGGATTACCATAAAATTCACACACTGAACAAATGAATGAATTATTTATTTTATGTTTGCCACGATTTCTTTACTCTAACATACTTCAATTACAAACCATGAGGGCCCTAATTACATGCCGAACACAATTTTAATTGATACGTATATCTGCAGAGCTATACAGTCAAACTGGGCTGGAAATGCAGCTCTCATGGTTAACAAATTCTCATCCTTGGACCATGATGTTTAAGCATAGCTGAGATCACAATTGTAATGTGCCTTTTCAACAGCAACATCTCATATGCATCTGTAAAAATTAGTCCAGTATAAGGCAAATGTTTAATACTACCATCAAAACACAGTTTTATAATGAACTGCAGAGTTGGGTTTTCTTCTATTTGTTTCTGTCCTCTAACCGGGAACCCTAATAGGCTCATATTCTTAGAAGCAGAGCATTTTACTTTTGGATAGTTCTGTTTATATATTTCTACAGTTTCTAGAACAATGTATTTTTAAAGAGTAAGAAGATAAGTACTGATTTATGAGGGAATCAGTGCTATACTTCTAAATAATTCACCAATGATCAGAGGTAAAATTTGATATACCAACTTATATCTTCATCCTCCTTTCTACTGCTGCCATGTGGGCTGGATTTTCTGACTCTTCATCAAGAGGTTTAAAAGCCTGTTGACTGTTTTTTGAAACTTTAAGTTTGGGAAGCTAAATGCTTAATTGCCAAATATGTTCTATTAAAATTTACTTAAATAATGACTTGTAAAGAAGCATAGCTACATGAATGACTAAGTCTTATAAAACATTACAACTTTTAAACATCTTCAATACATATACCCAGAGTGAAATCTTCCATATTAATTGGTGGCATTTAGGCAGTATGTAAATCTATATAAAAAAACCACTGTCCATCTGAACCCAGAAAAGCCAGAAATTCCCAATCACTGAGTTTGTACAAAGAAACTCATAACCCTTTCTCACCCACATACCTTTACCTAATACAAAGCTCAGTTTTTGAGAGTACAGTGGGAACAACAGATCGTCAGAATGATTTCAAGCTATGGGGAACCTGTTATCAAACTATGGGTAATCCATTATCTTTTTTGAAAACAAACAGTCCGCAACATTTTAGATGCAGCATGCATAGCTATATACATGCATAATTACATGTATAGTTCACTACTAGGAAAACTTCATACCTCCACTTTGATTATTCTTTTCTAATACTAATTGTAGAGGACGTTTGTAGAAAGAGTAACTAAATGATACACTCGCACTTCTTCAATGCAATGCTGCAGTTCTTCTGTAGTTCACAATACACTATTCTTTAAACAGAACGTCTAGAGATCCCACGGGAACTTTACTACCATTCAAAGTCTTATTTTGGGCATGTCTTGCTTTCATCTATTTATTGTTGATGGATAATTATTAGGTTGATTTACTTTCCAAATTCACAGGTAATATACTATATGAATTACAAATTTATTTAGTTTTACATCAAAATGCACTCTGCTGTTATAATAGCTGTTTAAAACAGCTCACAAGTGAGAAATTCTGTAAGCGCCAAGTACATCAAAACTAATGAGTAAAAATAAAGTATACCGTCTAAATTTTGCCCATATATGTAAGTACAAAACCACAGACCTCTTACTTCTGTGAAAGTGAGAGCATTCACAAAACAAAGCATAAAGCACATAAAATATGGAGAGAACAAGCCCATACTCTCCATATGTTTTAAAAGATATGGCCAAATTTTCAGCGTAGTTAAGTCTTGTTTCTTGGCAAATGCTTACAAAAATCCACCAGACCCGTGTGAAAGCAAGCAAGGCCGTATTTTCAGTTACATTCCCTTGTAAAAATGCAGAACTTTTAGAAGAAAACATGGAGGACATCAAGACTGTATTATTGGTACTGCATTTTTTATCATTTCTTAGAAGTGATCACCTTGAACCTTGAAATATACACATTGCTGTCTTTAATATCAGTAATATATTACAGTATCTATCCTGTGAAGAAACTCAAGTTGATGACTTAAGAGCTACTGACTTAAGTATTTGCAATTGTAAATGTGTAAAAAACCCCCCTGCAAAATATTATTTCCAGTTAAATTACCACTGTACTGTTAGTAAGTTAATAAATCCGTATGAAGATCAGACATTGAGGAGGATGTACGATTATATTTCTGATAGAACGAAATGGCACGGTTAGGGAGGATGATTCTGTCTGCATCTTGAGGATGTGTAAAAAAAAGTTTCTATCTTAATTTATGCTGTTTGAAAGCCCTGAACTAGTTTTCAAAACTTTATCCTTCAAAGGCATTCTTAATATTCAAAAAGACCTTGCTAATTAACTCCTAAAACTACCTCAAGTCCAACCTGCTTTTCCTGCTCCTTAGAAAAGTTTTAATTACACAGATTAAGCACTGGAATTCCAGCTGTCACCTTCCAATAGCTTTCTTCCTTTTTAAATAAGGTGCTTTTGTGCTGATCTCTCCTTTGCTTTGAGAAGAGCTTTGGATGGGTTGTTTTTACGATTTAGCAATTCCATATGACTATTAAAAATGATGTGACAGTATGGAAAGCACATTTAACCAGTTACAGAACCTGTAGCTCTTTTCTGAAATGTTATGACATCTGGGGATCACATTAGGTTTTACCTAACACAGATAAAGAATTACTTGAATACCTAAATGATAGTTACAGAGATGATCATGGCACTATCACCACAAGGGTGCATGATGACAGGACAAGGGGCAAAAGGCACGAGTTCCTTCAGGGTGAATTCCTTCTTTATGTAAGAAAAAACAAGTCAACTCCATTGTGACAGCAATTAAACATAACGGACTTCCCAGACAAGTACTGGAAGCTTTTTGCTAGAAATACTCAAGACAACTTGACAGGGAAGCAGAGCCTAATCTATGGCCCTTCTTTCAGCAGAAGGCTGGATCGGATGACCTCCAGAGCTCCCTTCCAGACTAGATCCTTCTATGATCCTGTGAATACAAGCATCAGGCTACATAAGCTACCCCCACTGCAGTTCTCTCCCCTTTGGGAGGAAGATGGCTAGAAGAAAAATACTGCAAAGGATGAAGGGGATTTTATCTACGCAATTCCAGCTACCCTTGCTGTATGAATAAAGTAGGTAATACAGTGGGAGCAGCTCCATGGAAACGTACTTACTTGTGAAAAGGTCTGAGTACTTTTCCCAGTGTGCAAGGCTCCTCATGTCAGGCTACATGACAGGGCCTGCATAAGCATATATGTGCATATAAGCTAAGTAATGCAGCAGTTACTACAATCTTCCATTTACAGAGAGTGCTCTCCAGCTAGGGTGCTGAGCATGGGCCATTGCCTGGATTTTCTCTGGCCTTAAGCCTTGTGCAGGTCATGGGCTGACTAGATATGCCTGAGAGGTCAGCACATTCAATTAGTGAAGGATGGTGATGCCGACTAATTTAAAAATAGAATAAAAATTGTTAGAGATGCCTACAACCCCCTGGTCCAGAAATCATTATTAATACAATAGCTCACACAGAATTTGCAATAAAAATCTGAACTACTCAAATTATATTTTAATCACGGTCTGCTAATATTTACTACAGTGTGCTCAGCAGGAAGCACTTCCCTAGATCCAGCTCCAATAAACTTGCCAAGTTCTGTATGCTTAGGAAATACAGTAATTTGTCACAAATGTCTCCAAAAACATGGAAAATACAATTTTCAAATACAAATATACAAATACGAAGGAGAATTCACACATTTTGGAGGAACGTAAAATTTATCTGGGGTTCAGATCCAGACTAACTCAGCACTGATGTACAAATGATCCAGTGTTAGGTTAATCCAGGCAAGTCTCCTCATCAGCTGAGCATTCTTCCTGCCATCACCTTCTAGCTGTCTGTATGAATTTCTCCTAACTAAACCAGAACTCTTCAATTCCCACTAGTCCCACCTTCCTTGCTACATCATTTCTAGCTCACTGTGAACAACACAAGCACCCCACCTGCCATTGAACTGCAGCATTACCTTCAAACCAAGACTTCGTAGAGAAGTTTTCTTCTGAGAAGATATACAAACAGCATTTCCTTCAAACATAAGTGGGCAGATTAACTTGTAGATGTAACTTGTGGTATCAAAATTTTTTAAATTATAAAATCCACTGAAATGCAACAACACTCACTTAAGCAAAGTTTCACAAAACCTTTTGAAGGCATGGAAACAACATTTTCAGTATAGAGCAAGAGAGACTCAGATTTTAAGAAAAAGAAATAATCTATAGGTATTAAACATACACTGCTGCAAAGAGAGTATCAGCATGTTAAGTCCCACAGACATGCAACAAAAAAAAATACATTTTATCCCTAGGTAATCAGATAGTTATGGATGCAGTAACTAGTCATCCCTATACTAAGAATTTACTTCAACGTTAAGACAACTCAATTTCTAACAGCTGCCAACAACCAGACCTCCTCTGAAAAATATCTTCTTCCTTCCCCAAGAATATGAGAAATATTCTCTCCAAATTTCTTTAGTATGAAAGCCAAATAGGAAGATTTGGACAAATAGCACAAGTATTTTGCAAGTCTTCAGAACGGATAGTTTTATCTTTTGGGAGAAAATGCTATAGCATTCTAGTCACTAACTAGTTGACAGTATATCCTGCTTCCCTAGAGTTTAAAAGATTTAAGACTACAGAGAGTTCAGTAAAGTTGAAGGACCACACTGTTTTTGCAAGTAAATAAGCATCACTCAAAAGACAAACCAGTTCTGATTAGTTTTGTGTTTCGATAGCTCATGCCTTTTGTCTAGTTTTGTTTGGTTCTTTAAATTGATGACAGGGTGCACAGTTGAGCTGGCAGTCGCGATTAAGAGGTCAACCATTCAATTCAAAAGTTTTTTAATCTACTTTCTTCCTCAACTAGCACTTTAGTGTCCTAAGTTATTCATATCAGCAGGAGGCTATGGGTGAACACTACCCCCTAGTCAAAAATACAGAGACAAGCTTCATTATCACCTATTGCTTGAAGTAAATAAACTCAATAGGAGTTTAGATAATCCAAGCACATATATTGCCTTCGAATTCAATAATTGCTTTCTTTTTCTTCTTCCGAACTATCAATTCCGCTTTGAAAAGCTTAATTTTTTATTATTTTTTTTTTTTTAAGGAAAGGGAACCTCTTGTCATTACACAAAAAAAAGACCCAGCAAAAAAGGTACTCCTATGGACAGAGTCCGTTAAAAATCAGATTATTTACACAGCACTCTCCTATTATTCACCTGCCAGGAAAATATGTACACTCGTTGTCTCTGTTTGAATGCCTATTTTTATCTGACTGAGGCTATATGGTCATTTTTGTATTTATTACTGAGTTACTAAGTTTTTTTTTTCCTTCTTCTAAAGCATGTTTTTCTGTTCTCAAAAACTGGGCCACATGCCTCTGAGGAGAAAGTAGTGCATTATTTCATTCCCACCTTTTCTTCTTTTTTGGCATCTCTGAGGCCTGCTATGCCCAGAAGTGCTTCCACTCAAGCTGGACCATCAAATCAATTATCACAGCAGTCTGCTTTCTAAATATGAATGGCAATGAATGACAACAGGCAAGGAAAACTTTCAGCTTTGATTTGTCATTGGTAATGTAAATTTTTTTGTTTTCTTTTATAGATGTTTGTTATAGTGGCAATTTGACCAAACTCTTCCCCCTGCTGTCTGCAGCTGCATTGTGTAGATCCCAAGATGAAAAGCTTCACCTTTGCTAAGTCAAAGACACAAGAGAAAAAATGGGATAGGGAACCATTATCAATATAAAAATTCTCTTTTCTGCTAATCTTTTATTACGATCATTAATATATTTTCAGTGCTTTCCCTCATTGACACTACTGGTTCAAAAATGTACAAAAACTGTAGTTTATATTAAAAGCCTGAATTATTTTTTTGAGAACTGATTACATACTATGAAAGTGGATTTTAGACAGGAACTGGGACACATACTCAAAAAACTTCAGAGTAAGTACCCCTGAAAGTTTGCATTATTGCCAGTATATATAATCTCGGTGGCACTATAGGAAAGACTGTATTGCCTATTTTAGTGAAAACAATTTCAACCAAGCAGGTAGTAATTTATTTCTGCAGTCACAGACCAATTAGGAAAAAAAAAAATTACGTAGGTCCTTTTAAACACTTTTTGATTGTGAGTCAGTTTTAATATTCTCAGAAAGGGAGGTTTAATGGTACCACCTAGTGGTATCGATGGACATATGGACCAAGTGGTCATCATATGGACAAGCGCTATGAAAGCTTCCCAGACCCTTCTGCCAAACCCCAGAACTGTTAATGGCATCACTGGAACCCTGACTTCAAATGCCTTTGCTATTTCAGCACTTGGAAAGATTCTACTCGAGGAAGGCAATCGTGCTTTTTTTCCTGCATAGTATTCAAATCTTATTATGTAAACGAGACTATAACCGATTTCCAAACAGGCCATTCTACTTAAAATGATTTTTTCATACATGCTGTTATTTTGACATTTAAAGAGGTTATGCCTTTAAAAGGCATGAGGCTACAGCAAAATGAAATCTTACACTATTTCATTCATCTGGAAATAAGACTCCATGAAAGACCAAGATCCTTCTAGTAGGACAAACAGACTCCCAGCGAGTGAAGCAAAAGCAGTATCAAGTGATTGTCATTTAAAAAAACCCCTTTTTTCCCCCCACAGACATATTATTACCAAGTAGTTTGAACTTTTCTGCATAAAAGACGGCATACCTGCATGCAAACACAGACCCGTAAAATATTCAAACTAAACCGATCCAGAAGATTAGTTCTGAAAATGGGATTAGGCCTTACATCCATTATTCTTATATCAAAATACAGCACTTAAAAAAGAACACTTAATACTGGAATTAATATAACAGGTAACTAAGTAGTAATTTCATCTGTACGTGAATACCTGCAGTACCAGTCTCTCAGATTCAGCAGAAAAACAAATATACATAGAAGTTTAAAATATAGTTTAACATTTTCATGACAAAAAAAAGGGGTTATGTAAGAATGAGGAGGTCCACACTATCACTTATTTGTATAATCTACAGTTGTAAGAAAACTACTGGTTTGGAGAGTTTTCAAAAGTGTGGTTAGATTTTATTTTGTTTTTTTAAAATACTTTTCCTTTTACGTTTCTGGTTTAAAAGAGTGTTTTATTGCGACTGAGGTTTGCATAGAAAGGCTTCCATTGCTTGTGCTTAGCCCAGAAAAATGTAGAACCAAGGAGAATGCAATTGCAAGCTTTTCTGTAAGGGATAAAAAGATTGGCCATGACTGGAACAGATGACAGGGAAATTAATGGCACGTGCACTGGGAATAGATGGACTTCTCCAACTGCATAGCAAATACAAACATGGATTAAAAGATTTGTAGACAACAAAGAGGTATGTTCAGTTTTGAAGCTCTATTATAGTATTCACGTGTCTATAGAGCCACCAAATATTTAAAGGATAAACTTTGAATTTGTACAAGTTATTCAGATTGGTTATTCACTTGCTTAAAATTAATTCTAATTGTAAACCAGAATCCAAACAAGGTAATTTTCTCCTTAAACCGTAACGATTCTCTCCTTGTGTCCCTTCTAATATATGTCTTTGCTAAAATGTTAAAACTTCTACAATGAATTGTTAGAAAATTCTCTGGAGTTGAAGATTAAATTTGTGGGTCCTTTTGGGTTTTTTAAACACGTAGTTCTCTTCTATGGCCAAGGAGCAAGTTCCTTCTGGATCAAACTGCTTGAGCAGCTTAATGAAAAAAGGGGTTGCTGCTGGGTACTTTAACGCTCTTTCAAGAAAGCTGCTTTCACCAGGTGAGCATGTTGCATCCATCACACGTGAATTTGAAGACCACGTACCCTGATTTCAATGACTTATATCTAGCAACTGTCAGATGTAAATGATTGATTTAAACTCATTCTTCTATATGCCTGCAGCAACAACAGATATTTAGAAACAACTCATCACTTTCCTTTCGAATAAAATCAAATAAAATACCATAGATTACCAGCTGAATCAAAAAAACTCAGCTAAAGTGTGTGAATACCCCTCTTGTGAAGACATTTTGAAGAATATCTTTTGGAATTATGCAATATCCTGAAAAAGTAAAATGTTAGAAAACGCTTGTAACAAAAATTTCTTGCAGAATATTATTTATAACAGAGCATGGTTAAATATACATATTTCAGAATATACAGCCGTAAGAGATAGTTTACATTAACCAAAAGATACTATGTTTGGGTGTGTTTTGCCATGGAAACAAAATCCTGAAACACAGAAATGTGAGTTGCAGCCACATCTACAAACCATTTCATATTGCATAAAAGAAGGAAAGGAAAGCTTGGAACATTTCCTTTGGTCCTCCCCACTTTCCATATGCCAGTTGTGAATTATGCTTCATAAGATAAATAACTAGTCAAGAGTGAAGAGATGAGCTGCTTCGGAGCACATCCTCAGGCCTGATGGGCTGACTACCTGTCAGATACTGTTGAAAGTAGGATTATGTCTGAAAAGGTTGACAGACCACAGGTTTATCTCTCTAAATCAAACACTGTATGTTTAGCTAAACTCATTGAACTTTAACTAATTAGCCCATCATTACAGTAAATTCGTATTGAATAATTTTCAAAAGGCTAAATCCAGAGCCTGTACTACATATACTTAACTTGAAATACCGATAGTAAAAGCAAGCTATTATATGAGAGATTTTTTCCTAAAAATTTCAACTGAAAAAAGAGCAAATGCAACGTTTTATCCTAATTGTTCAAGATGAAGCCTCTTCTAAAAAAGACAACATAAAAAAAAATATATACGCACACAAAAAAAGCTTATACCGCTAGAGTTGAAGGTTACGCAGTCCTATACATATCTTATTCTTCAGTTCTTTTTGTATTTTATATCAAGTTCTAAATTTATGAAAAAACTATTGGGGAACAGAAATTTCACTTAAGAAAAGAACACTATAAAGATATTCAAATCTAGAAGATAAATCTGGTAAAAAATTAATCTAAAATCAGAATTGCAGAAACACTTTTGGAAAATAAAAAATAAATTTTAAGAAACAAAAACATGTTTATCTTTCAGTTTACAGTGGCACGAAAGCATTCTTGTTGGAATAGTGTATTCACAAGAAATGAAAGAAATGTTAAAGAAGAAACAGAAATCTTCTGTGCTTGGTAACCATAGGAGAGTTGTTGTTATAACTCTGCCTTGGACTTCTCTGAACGTCCTCCTTTCTTTGTTACTGACTTGTGAAAGGAAATCCAACACAGTAGAGGTGGAGCTGCTTTCTGGGTAAGCAGAGAAAGCTTCAAGATTGCACTTGAAACAAAAAATGTGGTGGGAGAATGTTTGTCCAATTTAAGAGTTCTGTATCTGCTCTTTATAGATTAACATTTGTTTCTTTTGAAAGAGTACAGAAAGGAGGAGGAAGAATATGCAGCCTCCGGTTCTCTCTGCATTTCAGAGAAAAAAATCTTTTCAAACTAAGGAAGACCTTATTTCTCCTACTACCCACAACAATTCTAAAAGTGAATCATGGTTAGGAACATAAGGGTCACTGCAGTACAAAGTATCATAATTTGCATGCACATACTTATCTTCAATAGATAATAATGCATTTGCTTGACAACACTTATTTGTCTTTGAAGTACCTAGTTCTACTCTTTCTGTTCACTATCACTCAAGATCACATCACCACCTACATCAATACAGGCACCAAATTTCTGAGCTCATTTTTAGCAAGATAAACCAGAGCACTCTCTGTATTTCAGTTGCTGATACAATCTTTACAGAACACTAGCTGTTAATTTCATTCGTAGAGAGAAGACCAGATTTTTTTTCTTTTAAACAGAACTTCTGTTCAGATTCAGTCACTATTTGTCACTGGTTTTGCAATCAAATAATTGAGTTCAGGATTTCCACTACTTCTAAACATTCCTACAAACTTAAAACAATTATATATGTGATCTACAGCGTTACTTGTTTCTGTATTAAATGCAACCTGTTAATAGCTGGAGCTGCAATTCTTTTCTTTCTTTCTTGTTTTCAGACTGCTTCTATTGAGATTAAACCATTTTTTCACTTACAAGCAAAATTGAAGGAATTAGGAAGGAATACATCTTCCTATTTTATCAACAGAGAAATGGAACATAAAATACATCACTGAAGCAGAAGAAGCCCTTTTACCAAACATGCATCTAGATCCATGGCAGTCCTTATAACACCAATAAAGTTATATACAAGAACCTGGTAATGTATTGTGGCCTAAATTTAAAAGACCTGTCTATAAATGTTGTATAGTTGTAGTCTGAGAAAGTCTGAACATTGTTTCTAATTCTGCTTTTTGTCATTTATTCTACTATATTCCTCCTTAATCCTTGGAAGAAAAAACCAACCAAACAAACAAACCACATTTTAAGGAAAGCTCCTACTTTCAGTTAAAATAAGCTGTGTCATTTCAAATTCTGGTAGTCCAAAGCCCTAGAAAAATATTTTATGCTAGAAAACACAAACTGTTGCAACAGTATTTTCCAAATGTACTCTACCCACTATCCTTAATAGGTCCGTTTATAAGTAACTTTTAAAAAAGTCCTTAGCAGTCTCAAGTTTTGGCCATCCTATTTAAAGATGACAATGTGCAATCAAAATCCATGGATACTTTTACAGGTTTTATACACTTCTATATATGTAATTCTCAGAGTAACATTGCCTTATTATCAATATTTTGCAAAAACTTTTCTCTCAGATTGATGTTTTGGTGATACTTTAAAAGTCCTCTTCCACCATTTTCCGTTCTGAAATGTTTTGATCTTTTGGCAGCATTAGGATAATTTCTCCAGTATACATCACTAAAAGAGGACCCAAATGAAAGACAGCTGGTGGGTAAAGAATTTGGAGTAAACCTTTGCATTTCACCTTGAGACATTTTAAAGCTTTTCCACGCTACATGAGCATCTTTGAAACAAAAGACATGAATAACCAAGCATACATTGATCTTTCTGTTCTTCAATACAAATGAACTGTAAGGAAACTGCAGGTTGTTGGAGACATGTTTTGGGAACATGGAAAATCCCAAGACCCATCAAGATTTGAACAGATTCTAGACTATTTTTGTCATGTTGCAACTATCTTCTTGGGTTTGCTAATGACTATATTCATGACTACACGGGTCAGATGACAGCTCCAGGAGCTGAAGGCACTAAACAAAGATTGTTGGGGTTCTTGTTGCTTGTTTGGTTTTTTTTAAATAAAAAATATCAAGTTTTATCTCCAGTTATAGAGACTTTTGACAATTTAAAGCTTTGCTTTCCTGAAAATATCAACAGATTTTTCCAAGTCAGGGGTGCTAGCCACACAAGAGAACTGACAACTGTATTGAAGATGTTACTGCTGACATCTGGAGGGCAGAATGCACTCCAAAATCAGGCACTGGACTACAAGCAAGAGAACTGCCTGTAAGTCAGCATAATAAACGTGGTGCTCTAAGAGGTTTCAAATAGAACACGAGCAATTGCTTAGTAAGAAATGCAAGGTGCTTTAGGTTTTGTTAGTCATCTCCCCTGCTCTATAATAATTTGTTTAATGTTAATCTTTCTGTATAAGACCTTATTCTATTCATCCCGAAAGAAAACAATACTGCAGGTATGTAGACAGAGCAAGTACGAAACAATCACAGGAAATTACAGAGCATTATTTGCCAAAATTCTGCAGGAGAACAAAACCTACAAAGGATGGCATCTAATGACCTGTATCTAGAAAACTATCAGTGATAATTCAAAACCAATCTTGACATTATGTGAAGCTTCAGTGCAAAAAAGAGTCATACAGACAATTTCAGAAAGCTCTCTGAACATTAAATGTTCCTGTGATATGCCAGCAAAGCAAAACCCCACATTATTTAAGCTATTCTGGAAGACAAACAAAAAACCAACAGAATATAGTCTATTGAAGCTGTTCAGGATATTTTTACCAGCAAATCTGTACATACGTGCATGTGCACTCCCTCTCACACACACCATCTTACCCCCATATGGCAAGAGATAAATGTTTCAGTGGATATTTAAATACACAGGTGCCGTTTGCAAATGCGTGGCCTTAATATCAAATGACAAGGTCAGCTATGCATTCACATCAGTCCCTTATCTACAGGCTCACCCATACACGTACTCGTGTGGTGCATCATATCTTCCTAATATGTCTTCAATACCTGACAACTGATACTCCAAGGAGTACAAAATGTTTTTATGTTTTTCTCTCTCATGACATACTTTTATCCTCCATTTTACTTTACGTGGCCAGAATTACAGAAATTTCTGCAGACTTTAGACTGTATCTCCATACAATGAAGAACAATTTCTCTGCAGGTTTTACGTTCCATTAGATTGCTTTGTCTTTGAATGTTTCATCCTTTCACCTACTTTTCTAACAATAAGAGCTCTAACCGCAATGCAATTCCAGCGAACTACTAAAACAGCTTTTTAAAAGCTTATACAGACTCCTAAATTCTCTCCCCTCACTGCTACAAAACTTTCAAATTCTTTAACAATACATTTTGAAAAAATTTCCTAAGTAGTTTAAGCACAACACAGAACTAGATTCAAACTCTGTTCACTTAGATGATATGTTGCTACTGCTTTAAAAGAAAATCATGATTGCTTTCACTGAAGAGATATCACCTTTTTCTGAAATGTATATTCCTTAGTAATAGACTCTATCTTATTTCAACAGAAAAAAAAATATTCAAAAGACTCCATAAACATAGTTCTAGCTTCCTTCAGGTTGGTCGTCCATTAGGAGAAGAAATGAAACTTTTATTAAATCTCTCTTTAAGGTTTTCACTCTAGTAAAGAAGATTTAAAAATCAAATATGCTTTTGTCAAATCTACCTTGTAATGAGTAGTGTTTACACATAAAGAAATTACGCAGCATCTTTGGAATATCTGACAAAAGTGGTAAAATATTTTTTTCAGGAGTGAATCATCAGATATAATTTATTTTTTTGGCAGGGAAATAATTAATTATCCAAATAGTTGATTCAACACCTTACTAGATTTTAATCAGCCTCCAGTAATGGTGAAATTTGATTTTGTTCTCAAATCAACTTAATTCAAACTCAAACTATGCTCTGTGAAGTCATAAGGACCTTTTGTGTCCTCCATCCAATTCTATTTTATCCATAATTCTTGCAGAGCTTAAAGCTACATAATTTGACAACGTAACTTGATTACAGAAGGAAAATGCTTTACCCCCTTAAAGTTGGATTATTTTGCCCTCCCTCTTTTACTGAGGAAAAAAACCCACATACATTCTCTTGTCTGCTTAGTCTGACTGACAGCTTCTACAGACTGACCTAAGGAACCTTTCAGCCCAAGAGCCTTCACACATCCCCTGATAAGTGGTGAACTGAAGTTTTACCTTGGGCATTGTCTTGTCAGCCACCAATGATATCACTGTAGTTCCAAGGTCTCCAAAAAAACCTCACTGTAAACTCTTGAGGAAGATAAGCTCCTGTGGGAATGCTGTCAATAGGATTTTTTTTTCTTCTATTATGTTATTTTAGAAATCTGTTCACTTTAAAATGAAAAAATAAAATCCTCACAATAACTGAACGTTTTCCCTGCTTCACTGTGATATGTCCATTTTTCTTTGTAACTTAAATTTGTAGGAAAAAATGCAGAAAGGGTGACATTCCACTCCAATAATATATTAACGGAGTTACAGGCACACATTGTTGCACAATTTTATATACCTGACTTATAATTATCTAAATAGAATCCTCTTCAACAACAGAAGAAATACTTAATGTATTAACAGAAAATGGAAGAAAAAAAAATAGAAATCACAGAGAAAATAAGAAGTAAACATAATATAGAGCTAACTTGAAGAACTCCAGTATCTTGTTTATTTTTAGACATCCATCTGGAAGACACTGTACAGTGTGTATATGTTTTTTAAATAACAATATTATGATGTTATATACTTCTATGAGCGGGTAAAAGAGGATGAGCTAATGCATACGCTGTTAGATATACTAGTTATAATATTGTCACAACATCTTATAGCCTATATCACTTTTTCCTCCAAAAAAGAAATCAGGAGTGTAATATGCAGAGATCTTCTACTGAGATAAACACAACAAATCATATCAAAGGTTATCTTCTGCAGTATGTTTTGAAGAGGACTAAACAAAACTAACTCTTTCAAAGTCGGTGTCTTGTTTTTACAGAATATAGATCATTCTAGGATTTGGAAATAGACTTACTCAAAATATATCAGTATTAGAATTATTATTAACCTACATAATCAATATCTCACATCTGTTTTTATTCATCATTAAAAATACCTTCACCCTAATTGTAGCACCCTTTAGAATGTAAGAGTATTCAAACTGAAACAATCTAGAAATACAAATGTATTACAATTAACTAGCACTGATAGTTTTTAGCATGAGAGAGCAATTTTGGAACTACATATATTACAAAGGTAACAGCTCAGCTACATTATGTTGAGGCAATAATGCACAATAATAGGAGGAACCACCTGTGCTAGTTTCAGAAATGTAATGGAGATACTGTCATGAAGTTGTGTTAAAAATGTTGACTGACCAGATCTCAATATGGTCGCTGAAATTTAAACTTGCCTGCAGCACAACAGTTGGAAATGTAATCTGACAAAGTGCACTGCCATGCTAAGTCAGACTTGTAGGCTTTTAAGTCCAATATATTATGAATGAATGGCCAAAGATGCTTTAGAGAAAGATGCAAAAAATCATAGTATAAAACTAGCCAACAACTTGCCAATACACCAAATACCTCCCTAAAATTATCTTCTCCAAAATTCCTAGAAGCATAAAAGTGACTGAATTCAGACTGAGCTGATATTACAAAATCTATACCCCAAAATTGGTAAAATTTTCCACTTGTAATAAGCTATAAAGATCAAAGTATGTTTTTTGGTAGCATGCATCTAATTAACATCATAATAATAGCAAAAGTTTAAGTACAGAAAAGAATAACACAGATCATATAGTCTTATCTACAACTCTAATTAAGACTAGTTTGCTTCCTCAGCCAAACTATCCTACTTTATCACAGGAAAATTCTTCTGTTTCATGATACTTTCTGTTGTCTATCATTGACTTCCATGCTTTGATCTTGTATTTGCAATAGTACTCTCCAGTTCAGTAGCTTAATCATTCATTGCAGTACGCTAAAAATACATTAAAAATGGCACTTTTGCACGAAAATCTTAATAGGAACATTGAAACTTGACGAGTATCATATAACTTACAGCATATTTCCATCAGAAATGGCTTGTCTAGAAACAGTCTTCTGTAAAAATTAAGCTAAATGAGAATTACATGAGTCAGTGGACAGAATAAAATATTGACAGACAAGTGTTTATAAGGGACTGAGTAATACACCTAAATTGCTCAGCTCTCCCAAAAACTAACCTACTGAATGCTATGTAGACAAAAAAACTAAAAAAAATTTCTTCCCTGTTGGTGAAACTTTTGAGAAGAAAAATCGTAATACCCTGAAATTAGTCTCAGCTGACTTAGTTAAAAAAGGCATTCAACCAACTGCTGAAGGTGGCCATTACAAAGACATCACCAAACCCACCACGCAATAAATCTCAACAAGGTATGCAAGGAACAAGCTGAACATAAATAAAACACGATTTCTCTTTCTCGGCAAGGAATAAACAAGATACTTAAGCTGTAAGGAGACAGAAACTGTTCTGTTCCAGAGGGGAAAAGGATGCAACATGCAGCAATCGCCCAGGGTCTGTAACAAGCACAGCGTCCAGCAAGTCTCATAATTGCTGCAGTTATACACAACAGTGCCTACTCTAGGTATTTCTGTCACTCGCCCTGACATTTGCCCCTCAGTAGGGACTTTTGCTCTTTTTAGATTAAGCAAACTCATTATCTAGAATGATTCCTTCAACTGAACAATGAGGAACTCCACCTGATTTTATAAATACACACACAGAGTAACATTCTTTTTTACAGAGTTTACATTCTTTTTCCCCTTTAAACACTGTACTGACAGAATTTGATGTCATGCTTTTAAGAATGTTATATTCTGCATATGATCCTTTCCTAAATTGAAAGTGATGCTGTATTTTCCCCCAATGCATGTCAGTAGTTCGAATGTTTCCCTAGATAGCAGAGAACTACACAGTTCTATCCGGTTTGAATATTTCCATTTTTTTCTTTCCAGGCACTTCTGTATACAAAAAATGCATTAAACTAAGAACACTGCAGAGACATTTTTCTAGTTCCACTGTAATTATAATGCATCATTCCACGCTAAGCCCCAAGAAAACTTACATGTAAATATACTTTCAAGATTCCTAAAAGATGGATAAAAAAGGACACTACTTAACGATTTTTAAACTGGTTTTCTTGACACACATACAAGATTTTTTTTTTTACTCCTTCAACTACTATAAAGAAAATGAAAGAAATGCCAGTTGGGTCTTTTGCAGACAGATGAACTTGCCTTTGCTATACTGCAAGTCACTCAGAAGGCAACGTAGTTGTGTTAGTGCAACATTTCAGAGCCTCCAAAGATCTTCACTGGGCTGGGATCAGCACTGCCTCAGCCAAATCTAAAAAGCGTGGGTGTCTGGCTTCAGACTGGCTGGCTGTTCAGCGTACTTCTGCCTGCAATATACTCCGGACTTACGTACAGCTTGTTGCCTGAAGAACGAGACCCTCTAGAGAATCAAATAAAGGTTTGGGCTAGCCACAAAGTGAAACTGAATCATTCAATTTATTACAAGCTTAAGAAAAAATAAGCAGCCAGAGCAAGAGTGCTCTTTCAGCACCAGTGTCAGGGTATGCTAGCTTTGAAAGACGGCAGAACTACAGCATTTGTTTACCCATCTGTTAAATGATGGAAGGGGGAAGTAGTGGTCACTTCCATAAAGATCTTTCAGATTTTCAGATAAAGACAGCACAGTGAATACAGAGTAATACCATCAACACCTTGTTTTAAACCCATCATTTGTTTGACTTCAGAATCAATCATGGCAGGGGTGGGGCAGGAATCCATTAGCCTGCTATTAACAAACCTTCCCCCCAGATAAGAAGTTTAAAACGTTGAGAACCTGCTGTCATTGAAGAAGAAAAGACTATGGTTTCAGGGCAAAAGTACTTCAGATAAAGTACTGTAAAAATGTGTGAACAAGTTGCTGAAAAAAGTGGTTAAGACAAAGATGGTACAGTATCTTCAAGTCACCTTAATTTTTTTTTTTTTTTTTTTTTTTAGAATCTGGGACTTAAAATATAAAACTAAATAGAGAAGACAGTATTAAAAAAAAAACCCCAAAGTTGGTGGATTACATTGTCGAGTCCATATGTAGCATTCTCCTACCCTTTTCTCTTGGCAGAGCTTTTCTATCATTTTTAGAAATCTTTTTAGCCTCTTTCTCCAACAGGGACTGCTGGCCTCTGCCTGTCCCTCTGTCGTTGGACACCCTGGCTTAGATCTTTAATATAACCTGTCACAGATTATTAACCTAAAGACATCAGTAAAGTAAAAAGAGTTATGGCAATATACAGCAACTGAGATTCTGGCTTCTTACACAGTGACGTGATTGCCTAACTACTAATATGCATCTACTGCTAAGATAATATCAGTACTTTGTAACTAAACAGTATTATTTTGGGTATGCTGAGCAGAGAATCTCATTTTCTTCTGATAATGCAATAAGAAAATCAGAATTTCCATTATTTGTTCTGTTACGTCATAACCCATAGGGTGAATATTGTCTCTGCAGAAAGTTACAGTCAAGTTCACAACCACTAGTAAACCTGGGACAGTCTCTCCATGCTGAGCTTAGAGGACTGTCAATTCTACACTATGTGCCTAGAACAGGATGGAACAGAAAGCATCCCTACCTGCAAAATAACCATTTTGACCTAATGGTAGCAGATTAATTAACTGACAAGTCATACACTGCAACAGTGATTTTCATCTCGTCCCTTTCCTTTACATTCATTATATATATATATATTAAAATATTAAAGCCAATGTGCATTACCTCAGTCAACAATACTGCAGTAGAAAATTTTTCAAATAGAAGTGTTTCACAATAATTGCATGATAACAGCCTCAGCGCTGACAAAGAAAATTCAAATGCCCAAATGCAAATTAAGTTAGCCTTGCATATCATTCATTACTACTCATGTAGTTGGTAAATGAATGCATGAACACCCTTTCTCTGTGTGTAAAAGTAGTTTCTCTAACTTCAGCTACCGCATACAGATGTAGCCAAAACTCAGCTATCCATCTCTAGAAATGTAGGCCTTAATATCTAGCAAGACATACCTCATTAAAATAGAACAGTTTTCATATTCAGTGTGAATTAAAAAAAAAAAAAAATTCAGAACTGTGGGTGACTTCCAACTCATACAAAATTCTGCCATTCTCCTTCTGGATTACTCTTTTTGAGAGGCTGGTTACTATGATCAGTTCTCTGGTTCTCAGAAGAACTTCGGTTTAGCTCTAAAAATCTGTTTCACAATGTAGGACATTCAAAAAGACTTCTGGAATTCTAAAGGCTTTTAAGAGCTTCAGAAGCAACTGTGCCGAGTTAACTCTCAGAAAAAGAAACTGCATAATATACATTCTGGATGAACTCTATAGCTGTTCTGGGTACCTGCAGAGTCCTGTGATAAAACAGACAAAAACAACTTTAAAGAAAGAAATATAACAGTCAGTTTCAATGTCTGAAGTAACTGGCACAGCCCTGCAACTGGCTGGCAAAAGCTCAGATGTTATATGATGCAACTTACAAATGTCATGAGGCTGCAGAATAATCCTCAGTACTTCCATGTAATTCTCATCATCATTAATGTGCAATGTGTTTTTACTTCAAAAGGAAACAGGCACTCTGCTATGTCTTAAGCCATAAAAAATTAGAACTTTGTATTTGGGATCTTAGGACAACGTGATGAGTAAAGTAACACCAGTGTTAATTTTTTAAAACACTAAAACTTGAAAAATGTTCTGATACTTCCAGTGGAAAATTTTATGTAACGCTCTTCCAGAAGAACTTACAGAGAATACTTTTCATACTATGCTGAAATGCATTTTGAAGCACTTACACTAATAAAACAAGGGGCACATAACTCTCTTCGGCCTTGTGTAAGGTATTGAATGCTTTAGATGAATGACAAACTCAGATGTAATTAGTAACAATTGTATAGCTCCATCTTTTTGAAGGACATTTCTTAGAATGTGTATATGCCACTGCCATTTCATGGCATATTTTCGTTTATTCAGATAAAATTCTTGTCTCAGGAAAAAAAAAAAATAAAATGGCAAGTAGCAACTTAGAATTAGAAAAAGAAGCAGCAATATATGCAAAGTCTAGAGTTCACAATACCATTTCTCTATGTCTGTCTTGTTTACCAAACATTCATAAGTACTTTTACACGCTCTATGTCAACGTGAACAATCTCATGCATACCAAGATCAGAGAATCAATATGAAAGACAACTAACCAATCTTCAATACTTCCTCTAGAGAAGAGTAATTCACACAATGACACAAGTGAAAACAATTATTCAAATGTATACAATTCTTGAACTTTTGTCTTTATGTCCATACACTTATTGGTCATGAGGTGTTTTCAGAGCCTCTTCATTCCCTTCATGCTGAAGGGTGCTGTCCACCTAAAAACCTGGAGAATCCAGTCTAAGCAGGCTGGAGGTTAAAATCTGTCTTAGTTCCTTTTTCCTCTCCCTTTTTCACCATTTCTCCTTCACCCTGCTCCTAAGTAGAATTCCTCTGAAATGCCAAGTAAAACCTCCACATAGTACAGCTGTTGCTTTCATGCTAAGCCACCAGAATAATATATTATCTAATATTACTCCTTTAATTACAAAAATCATAAGCCAAAATGCAAACACAGTAAAAACAGACTACACCACAAATACCTATTTTTAAATAGCTTTGGGACTGTTTATGGAGCTCTCTGGACTAAAGTAATTTGCTAAGACTCAATTTGAATGGTATTATAAATAGATTTTCCTTATACAATCCCCATTTATATTTAGCAATAAAAGCAAACTTAAATCTCACAATAATGCCTTCATGGCAAAACCAGTAAATTTCTTTTTGGTGATCCTTGCTTAGCTCTTGCTATTATAGTTGTGATAATTCTGAAGCACTTAGATCATACATGTAAGTCTCATTAGTCCACGATTCCTGACTGTAAGCAAAAAAAAAAACCCCCATTATATAACTGAGATAACAAAACATGCTTTTAAACACTCAGCTTCTCTAAGTAAAATAACAAAAAATTAAGAGATGCTAGCTGAACATAACAATAGGAATATTAGTTCTTTACCACGGGATGTTTAAAAGATGACCAAATACGTTTAAAATACATACTGTTTTCTTTTAACTTGAGACTAGCATTTTTATAGTCCATTATGGATATTTCTAACTTCATAACAGACACTTAACAATAAAGACACTGACGCACTGTTCAACTGAAAGACAGCAAAGAAGGCTACTCAAACACCATTTCAGTTAAGCACAAATCATGATCTATTAAAAGTGCACCTACCACATTTTTGGATTTTAACACTTCAGGGAGATTTAAGCATGTCAAAAATCAGTTTATTTACAAAACTGCCACATACAAAACGATTCACAATGCTTTCATTAAAGCAGATATGCTTTGACTGAAGACTTCTGTTTGAATGTGTTTTAGGTAAACAAGGATAGTGCACCCAGAAACCTAACTAAGTCTCAAGAATTTATTTAATATAATCAATGCAAAGGTAAAGATATAAGTCAGCCTTTAATTTTATGCATAGCTATGTCTTCAAGCAGAAGACACAGAATTCCTAAAATTATAACGTTTTTATTAGAATTCTGATGAACTTTGATGTAAAATATGCACCTACTTTTTTTTATTTTTAAAAAAAGCATATTCTGAAGTGTCTGAACACCATCTGGAAATTACGAAAAGTCATTAAAAAGTAGTAATATTCCATTGCCTCTACTCCTTTTTATCTTACAGAAGTTAAACAAGTGGTGGCAGCACTTCAGATGGCTTGCGTAAAAGATTCAAAGTAGATGTTGAAACTGAACAAGGGAGGTTCATTCTTTCTCCTTCACTCTCACGGTGTACTGCTAATATGGAAATAGTAATGACAATGTAGCAACTCTTAATGACATCAAATTCAGAAGGTCCTAAATTGTACCTACTATGCATCTCACTGTACTGATTTGATTTTGATACATGGATTAAAAAAATAACCCAAAACATGTATACTAACAGACCACATTAAATATTTGATAAATATAATTTACACTGAAATCTAAAGCAGAAAGAACCTGCGTACATGTTCCTTATAGCTGTGCTTTTCTAAATAATAGCACATACTATCACTGCAGTTGCAATAGTTTGGAGGAGAGGGCACTAGTTATTAACATTTCTGAAAAAATTAAACTTAAATTGCATAGCAAAAAATTTAGCAGCTTAACAGAAAGAACCCTAACAGAATAGTTAGCTCTGTGCAGAAATTTGCTTAAACTAATATTAGAGAGAAAATATTCCTGAATCAGTTGTCTTTAATGATATCATACCCCAAGGCCAGAAAAAAAGGTCAGGGATAATTGGTGTAATAGTAGTGCTGGACACACATTTTAAACTGGTATCCTGTGATGAATGCCACCTAATACCATTCTTTATTATATTCTCATTCCAATGCTAGCAAACTTGCAAAAAGCAAGTATATTCAAGTATATATAGCGAGTTCAACATTTCCAGAAACTGATTTCTAATTATTATTTTATAACCTCTATAAGCAATGCAATCTACTGAAAGGACAAACTCTATACTTAAAATCCAGTAGCTGGAAACAATAAAGATACAGTAATAAGCTTAGGAGAGAGAAACCAGACAGAAACTTTCTTCATATTGAAAAGTCTACATAACAAAGAATACATAAGAGTACAATGAAATGGAAAACTGGGGGAGGAGGACAGGAATTTTTTATTATTACTTCCATGGCCTGATAGCAAAAAGATTTTCATTGGAAAAGTCTATAGTTATAATGCAACCCATTAAAGTGTAGCTTTTCATTTACAGGCTTGGCACACAAACAAAAACAATGCAGTTCAACATATTTTAAATGAGTTTTACTTTTCCAAACCTGTCTGTAGATTTCACCAAAATTTTTTTTGCCCAGTAGGAAAACTGTGATATTGCATAGTTCCCCCTGTGTAGGACTGCCATTCTAGATGAACAGAGCACCATTCCCTTCCTATCTCCATCTCTTACCCAGTCAGTCTGTCCTTACTCTTTATTTAAAGACATGACCATGTGAGCACAAATATATGCTACAAGGTACACCAGTGACCTCTGTGAAAAAGGCTAACTGAACAGCTATCTTCAGTAGAATGACACTCTTCTGTGGTAGTTGTAGGCCCATAGTAGTTGGAGCTTTGTTATGCAAATGAAATGATCCCTCCTAGGTCCAACTTACTCGCCCAAAGCTAGCAGTGAACACTTGCCATTGCAGGGGTTTTTCTTCTGACAAGTTCTGGGGTTTGTTCCTTTTCAGACAAACTGATCAAGAATGCCACCAGTAGTGATGCTACAGTTTGCTCCTTTAGAGTTAAATTTACTCTGTGAAAACACTGGAAGAAAATACAGCAAAAGCTGAATTTTCATGGTCTACTGGTTGTAACCTTCTGTAGTTTTCATTTTCACCCTGAGTAGGTGCAAACAGAGTAAGCAAGTTTGCAACAAGACAGATCTAGAGCACACACATGAAAACGTACATAAGTGAACTTACTGTATTGCTGGGAAGTTTTTTGGGGCATTTTCTTGTTTGTGTTTTTTTAGTTTGTTTTGTTTTTAGGCTTTCTGTAGGGGCTACCTGTTACCAAGTAATTAAGAAAACTACAAAAAGTAAGCAAGCAAAACTAATTTTTTCTCCTCACTAGATTTAAACTACTGATATTGGGAGTAAGAAAGCCATAACTAACACACAAAAATGCAATCTGTGTCCAAACAGGCAGAAAACACCGATTTTTCTTCTCAGACCATGACGGCTACCAAAACAAGTTCAAGCTCAAAACTTTGCTGTACAAGTCTAACTTTCAAAATAGCAGCACGTATTTTTTTCTTTTCTGTGTGTTAAGAATACATGCTGATTACACAGAGTGCAGCAAGCTATAAATAATGTAGGGAAAACTCCTACATTGTGCACCATGTATATAGACAGTACTGTACCGTTTGCTATATGCTTGCCAATCACAACCAAATGACCCAGCAAGCCCAGAAATCCCCCAGCCTCTTCTTTCCATAGCTTTTATTTACTTTTTATTACTTCCACTGAACCACAAGAGGCATGGAGTTAACTGTTTACAAAAATCTCACTGGACGAAACTCTCCAGAACACTCGGAGTCTATTGATGGTACCAATGAGAAAACTGTCTTTGTCCCTTCAATTTTTTAAGGGGAGATATGGAAGTTTGTAATCACAGTCCCTGCTTTTTTAATGCTATAGTTCACTGCTTAGAGATGTCACAGCCATATTTTTAAGTATCTTCTAGTTTGTAGACAAGTTACTGACTAGATGTCATGTATGTTCCTAATCACATGAGAAATTTTACATAGTTTAAATCAGATACTTGACTGCGACTAACATTTATTGCCTCCTGTCTAAACTTTTAGCTACTCCCTGAAAACTCTACATAATGGTTTTATGCACTTAGGAGAAGACCTACAGTTGGCCAGAGCTTGGAAAGGGATTATCTAGCCCTTTTCTCACAGTAAGTTCCCCAAAGTCAATCAACTCCTTAAATGTAAAAGCCAGACCTCACTAGAATATAAACTGACACAATGATATTTCAAACACACAGAAAGTGTCTATATGAAACAGAAGAGAAATAAAAGGGATTTTTCATTAGCTCTGCCCCCTGTTGTTGCAGAGGAGTCACTGTTTTTTGGACCTGGGTTCAGTCATCGCCTTGGCTTTCTCAGCTCCAGCAGATTTTGCACAATTTCCTCTGGTCCCTGGGAAGCTTTTCTTTGTCACCACTGCATGACAAATCTCTCCTCAAGCCACAACACAGAGAGACCATCTCTCACATTGATATTTCTCAAGATATGGAAAAATACATTTTGATCGAGGAGTTCTTTCAGTTCTGATCTGAGAGCAGAAACAAGCTCTGAATTAAGAATTATAGTGGAACTGTACCAGATTTCATTTCCTAGTATGAACAAATTATGTAACTTATTTTTATTTTTTCCATAAGATCAGGCATATGGCAAATTAAAAATAATTATATACCATCTTTGCCAGCTAGATGAAAGAGGATAATAGAATTTGCCTTTACTCTTCTGTTCCTCTAAAAAAAAAAAAAATCAGCCATCATGAATCTAATGCTAGCTCATTGAGGATTAGGTAGATATACATGGCTTATTTATAAAATAAGACAATTCCATTTTGCCAAACCTTCAGCAGCACATATCCAGCATAAGCTTTTGATTTTACGCCAAATAACAATAATTTTTCAACTGTAAATTTTTAAGACTGTACTTTTTACTGTAAGACACGTTTGAAGTGAAAAATTTCAAAATACAGTATACTACCATGAGCTTTGGTGAAAAGTAAATGCAGAGTAAATGCAGTTCACAAACTATGCAACTGGCGTATCATAAGCAAAGAACTGAACAGAGAAAACACTGCAGTTGCTTAGCCTTCTCTCAAGTTTTCTCAAAACCAAATTTGCAGGAAGCAATAATTTTTCAGACTAAATCAGTAAATCAGACTAAACTCAGTACAATATTATTGTCTCCCTCAAGAAAGTGAAGCTACTTCATTGTAATTTGACTTTTGTGACTACACGCACTATAGCTTCCAACCAGATCAGAACATATCTAAGACCAGTGCTTGAAAAAGACTATCAACTATATCCCCAAACTCTTATTGTTGTAAGAAGCTAATATTTTACACAGTGCCACCTACAATAAATTGATTATACTTATGGTTTTAAAGATTAAGACAAACATACTTTGTGCAGCAATGTTTTAAATGTCGTTTCAAACACAACAGGAAACCTTGTCATATCTTAGAGCCCAGTTATCTGAAGATAGAGCTATCAAGTTCAAAATCTGTAATTACAAAGAGTATACTGAGTTTTCACAGTAGCTCAATGACCAACAGTAGCTCAGTGGTGTTCAGTGAAAACTGTTGGTAAATCTTTGCAAAACAGCTTTTGCCCACTCAGTTCATAACTAAACGTTTTTAGAAAGCATCTTACCCTGTCCTCTTGGTGTTCGTTTCCTGCGATCTCTGAATGCTGCTCCTGACTGCAAGGCCTCAAGCAGACTATCCATCACTCCTGTCTCATCACCCTCTGAAAATAGGAGAAAAATAATATTAATCTCAGTGCAACTGAAATCAGACTTAAGAAAGAAAAAAAGTTAAAGTGTTGTCAAGTTTGCGTAATGCTTCCAAATAAGAGACATATACATTTCAATGTAATGGATGCTGTCAGTGCTTCAGGTATCACTGTCTAGTTTGCGTATGATGGTCTATTAAGCAAAATTGATGCCAATCCTACTGTTCTTTCAACTCAGAGATGTTATCTTGTGCATTATTGATGACATCTTTAGCATGCAGATAGACAGCTGCTGGTGAATGACTGCTGTTTCACTGTTGAATTCTTTTAAGATTTTCCTGAAGTAGAAACAGGTCACCTCTTTTTGATTTAATCAACACACATGGAAAATCTGATGAAACTGAATGGCACAAAGTTAAATATGGTAGCACTGCAAATATTTTATATGTTGCCTCCTGTCTTTACAATGCATGAAATCATTGAAAAAAAATAAATTATCTATATGACATGTGAGGGTACATACATCATATGCTACACATGTAACAGTATACCATGGATGATCTTAAAGTAAGGTAAGGAAAGAACAAAGAAGGGAGAATCATGCCATGAAAGTAAGTGGCATAGCATTTCTTAAAAGCTGAATTCTACTTCTGCTGAATCTTTCTCTTGTTTTTTCATATCCAAGCTAACCTGTAGCCTTTAAATTGCTGGACTTTATAGTGCATTATGGAAATCTGGGTAGAAAGATTACTTCTTTTTTACATATTTAAGTCTTTAACTTCCTTTGCATTTCAGTCTGTTAATAACAGTTGATAGCAGCATTCAACAGCACAAGAAATAGAGGTCAAAGAATTGCCATGTTACAAAACTATTGATGAACGCCTCTTTTTCTGTTCACGTGCCTGTGTTATAACCCCAGACTAAAATATGGACTAGACTCAGCAGGTAGGTGGACATTTTATTCACATATCTCAGACTTCAAGTTAATATAAATTTCCCCATCACAGAGTGGGAAGATAATTACTTTATGCAAAAGATTTACATTACAGTAAAACACTTCTGACTCACACAAAGTGTAGGAGGTTAAATGCACATTCAGGCTCTCAAATGTTCAAGTTTAAAAGCAGGTTATTAATGCAAAAGGTATTCTGCCCCGGTTCTCTATTACATTTAGATTTATTAGACTAAATCCAGACATGATATAAGAGCATGCCAATCCTAAAACAGTACCTGGTTCAAATTCCTACATGATGATCATCAGAGTAACTACTTGATAAATTTAAATTATACATCAACGTAATTTAAACCATTATGTATTATATACAACACATACATAAAGTTCTCTCCAGTGTAAGATGAAAGGGAGCACAGCAAGAGTAGCAACCAGCAGAAGACTCTGAAATACCAGTTTTAATTACATTCCATCTAAAACCCTTAAAAAACCTAAGCTCCTGCAAAATGTGTAAGTAAATTATCTTCTCTCAATTCACACTCAAATATACAAGGCCAGAATCTCGTCTAAAGCTCACAACATAATTATTTTTCTTTGTGCTCCTTATCCTACACATGCTTATTCATTGATTTATTGTTGGCTCTGTATAAAATTTGTTTTCTAAATCAAAGGTCTGTGAATACACTTTGTCCAAACTAATACACACCAGGTTTGTCTGAAGCATTTAATGAATGTGAGTGTATTACATCAAATTAGTTAGTATGTTAGAAAATTTTATGTGTAGAAAAATTACAATAACATTCGATCTTCATTAAAGATAAGAGTTGGCAGTGTTTATTAAAAAAGACAAAAATCCTTCAATACTTCATAAATGTTTATGCAGCCTTCCACTTCTTTTTTGCTGAGTGTGCTACTCTACCTGCTAATTACTGCAGCTGCTAAAAAACACCGTCTTTTTGGAATATCAAAATATACAATATAGAGACACATGAATTAAGGAAGCTGTAGAACACAGTAATGAGATTTTTAACTCCTCAAAGTAAAATTTATGCTAGGTCTGATCTCAACACTGCATCTTAATCAAAGTCTTCAGGTGATTAAGTGGGAACTGGACAAAGAACTGCATTTTCAGTTAGCCTTCATTAAAATTCATAAATAAAATTCAACAGAAATTTCAGCCTTTCCCCACAGTTCTTGCTGAGGTACTTCACATATTACCAGCTCTCTCCTTGATTTGCCTTTTTGTTAATACTACCTACAGCAACTTGCAGACACAAATCAGAAACAAAGACAAAAACCACCAGAAATTTCTAAACCGAGAAACTTATTTCCAACAGAAATTGTCACACAAGGATAGGGGTTTCACTTGGAACAAGTAATTTTCTTCCTCATTCTTTTCCAATTTGGTCCCAAGCATTAAAGAGACAGCAAACGTATGTGTGCATGCAAAAAGATTTGCAAGCTGTTTCCATCTTATGAGTGGCTCTATAAGGCTTTGATTAGCCTTAGCAAAGACCCAGATTCACTATAGGTATTAAACAGAACTGAAAAGGCAAAAAAAATCTTATTCATTATTTGATATGTTAACTACAAGCCCGATCTGTTTTCATTTGGATTTCACGCTAATATTCGATTGCAGATTTGGTTTAGGACATACAGTCTGTTTTGAAAATGGGTGCGTTTTTAGGGAGCTACAGTAAAATTTGTCCTCCCACAGGTCCCACGATTTAGATTAGTATTAGTCAACAGATTTTGGCCACTTTCATCGATAATAATGAAGACAAAAATAACTTTCTTCTTCTGTAGAACAATAATATTATTGCTTATTACAGTGCTGAAAAGCCCCAAGCAAGCTGAGAGGCACAGACAGAGAAAAAAGATGCAATACAATGAACAAATAAAGTCACATTTGAGATGAGCAGGCAATCTTAGTATCAAGATACCTAAACTTTTCATAATTTTTGACCAGTTATAGGAATTAGAACAGAAGAAGGGTGTCCTGGTTTCCAGCTGGGATAGAGTTAATTTTCGTCTTGGTAGCCGGTATGGGGCTGTGTTTTGGGTTTAGGATGAGAACAATGTCGATGATACACTGATGCTTTGGTTCTTGCTAAGGAGTGCTTAGTGTTGCTAAATAGGTGCTAAGTGGCCCGCACAGACAAGGACTTTTCAGCTTCCCCTGCTCTGCTGGGTGCGCAAGAAGCTGGGAGGGGGCACAGCCGGGGGGGGGGGGGGGTGGGGGTGCTGACCCAGACTGGCCTAAGGGCTATTCCATACCATATGACGTCATGCTCAGTATATAACCTGGGGGAAGAAGAAGGAAGGGGGGGACTTTCGGAGTGATGGCGTTTGTCTTCCCAAGTAACCGTTACGCGTGATAGAGCCCTGCTTTCCTGGGGATGGCTGAACCCCTGCCTGCCGATGGGAAGCAGTGAATGAATTCCTTGTTTGGCTTTGCTTGCGTGCACGGTTTTTGCTTTGCCTATTTAACTGTTCTAATTTATTTTACATCAATTATTAAACTGTTCTTATCTCAACCCACGAGTTTTCTCCCTTTTACCCTTCTGATTCTTTCCCCCATCCCACAGGTTGGGAGTGAGCGAGTGGCTGCGTGGTGCTTAGTTGCTGGCTGGGGTTAAACCACGACAAAGGGAAAAAGGAAAAGGAACTAGAGTAGGCCATAACATGAAAGGGTATACAAAAAAAGACTGGCATAAGCTCCATCCACTTATGAATGCTGAGGAACAGTCATATCATGCATCTATAAACAAATTTGCTGTGTATAAATGCAATACTCTGGATTCTACACTTCGCTTTTATAAGTAACAACTGACTTTAGATGAACTGGTCATAATAAGCATTTAGTATTTGTGGTCAGATTTTTATGTTAAATGACATCCTAAACATTAATACTCTGGAACTAGACTGTCAATTTCAAAAAAGGAGGTATTTGACAAACCATAAGAAATTAAACCAGAAACTGAAGATTTGGATGTACAAAAGGGTGGGGGGTGAGGGGTGAAAGACAGTATTATAAACAGAACTACTACAGTGACTACTGCTAGAGATGTATAATAATCCGAACACAGTGAAACTGAGTGAACTTTCACTTCAGTGTTAATGCACATAAACAGTACTACCCCGTGGAACAAAGACAAGATAGATAAATGACCACGGATGAATAATGCCGAACCAGCTAATATAAAGTTTTCTCCGCTGATGTGGAAGTAAATTGCAAATGTCTATGAAATGACCAAATACCTAGTATTATTATTTGAGAACAGCAAATGTAGACTTTGTTTACAAGAAAAAACAAAACATTAGCTGGGGAAAAAAAAAAAAAGGATGATAGTCTTCACCTGGCAATACGAAAGGCCTTTTGAACAAATTTTGAAGGCAACAGAACACAAGATGAGATGACGGTTCTGCCAAAGATATTAGACTAAATTTATGGTTTATGGTTTCTGTTAATGCAATATACTGCACTTCATTTGGCTAGAAAAGTTCTCTCATTTATCTGGTCTTCAACATTTGATATAACGGCTGCTTAATTCATCAGTGGAAGGTGCAAACGATGGTCATTGGTAAAATATCTGGCTAAGTAACAAAAGGTTGTTTATAGAGAGGAAGCTTTAACATTTGAGAGCTTATCAGCTGAATTTTTCTGAAAACCTAATTAGCGGATTTGCCATAACAACAGATGACATACAAATACGAAATACTACCATTTTGGAAGATAAGATCACAACATACATAAGATTTGGAATAATAAAATACATGAAAATAATAGAAATAGAATGAGCGTGTACAACTTCAGGTGCAAGTCAGGAGCTCTTCATTAGGGAATGACCAAGAGCTCCAATATAAAGAGGTGACCAAAGAAACAATGATGAATTGCCAATCTTGATCAGTGTGCTAAAAAGTCAGCATACTCTATTTCCAGTAGTAGTGGTATACAAGCTTGATTACAGCATTCACAGAAGACAAATCACAACTGGAAAAGCCTTTACAATAACCAGGGGAGAGGATTCTAACAAGAAATGCCTAAGGCAGCACAATTTCTTTAGACTACATAAAGCAGCCACTGAAAAGAGGTATGACAACCTCCTCCTGTGCTTAAAATCTGTAAAGTCCCAAGAGAGAAAATTCATCCCAATAGATAACTTCCTCACGAGAGGGCTGTTTTGGTACAGCAGCAAACAGGAAAACATTTAGGCTGAGTTAGTGGAAGTATCTTTGCAATTAAAAATGTTGTTTTAGAACACATTCCCAAACAAGACTATGGGAATAAATAAGTCTAGGGATTTTAAGGATCAAGCAATAAATTCTGAAAGTAATTATATGATATAGCACAGGCAATAGCAGGAACGTAAGTCACATGATATTTTCAATACACTGTACCTAAAGCATCAATCTGCAACTCCTTATCGATGGCATATCTTTAAAAACAGTGCGTGACAAAATAGGAATGAGAGTGCAAGGAACCAATTATTGGCACTTAGGCTGCTGCGTAAGTTACAGCGTGAAGAATGCAATTCCTGGGTATCCACTGTCGTGACCTAAGCCTTCACTTTTGAGCAAGCGTGTTTATTTTTAAATGTCTTCTAGTGCAGATATGACCTTTATATTTATGAGGAAAACTGTCCTTCCAAATAATAATTGGTTGTTTAGAATATTTATCAAGACAAAAATATATTAGAAAGCATATGATCAGGTATGACTAGTCTGTCTTGATTTTTCTTCATGTAACACACTGAATTCAAAACTTTACAATCAATTAGCAGTTTAATTCTAATGTAAAGTACTTCCCAAACAAGTAAATATCAGATAGAAACAAAGCATATCATCTATTTCCAGAACATTATTTTTAAACTTCAGCTTTCCAAAGATGGATAACCTGTCCCAAACTCAAGCCATTCTTTATATTTTATCCATCAGCAAATGGCATGTGGAGATGGAATGACAATATTAACTTCACAACTGTAAATATTTAGAAACAAGGCAGGAAAAGAAACATTTTCTAAAAAGGTAAAATTAACATAAATATGCCTTGGTGTGTGCAATACTATTGCAGGAAAGACTGCAAAACTATTAAACAATCCTTAAGCCTCCCTTTATAAAACATAAAAATCAAGATTTAAAAAAATAATAATCAATATGTGAAGGACTAGAAGTTTCAAGCACACTTTTAGACAAGTGCTGTTATCATTCACTGAGTCTCCCTTCTGCTTTGTATGTACATTTAAGTTTTTTAATTGTCACCCTCCTTACATGGAAATCTCTCTTTGACAAGTACTTAAGATAGGAAATGTTAAAAAAAAAAATAATCAAGATGCTTTGCTGTTCTGTGTGCGTTATGTTGCTTGTATCTACTGTATGAGAATTTGTGTAAAAACAGTTCAAGCAGGTAACACAGTCCAGAGATAAAGCTCATCGAGCACATCAGGCCTTTTACCCAACACAAATAAGTATACAGAGCTGACATTTAACCTACCTCTGGAACACAGGAGAGGGATTAAAGTATCTTCACTTCTGAAAATAATTATTTGAAACAGCCTGCTCTTGCACTGTATTATGACTATATCTGACATAGATGTAGAACTAAGATTTCTCAGTATAGGTAGGCAATTTATTTTAGCATAATCTGTACACTGCTAAATTAACCACGAGGACTGTGTTATAAACATAGAAAACAAACACTTGAGAATGATGAAGAATGTTTACTTTATCTTATTTTTCACAGAGCAAACGCAATCCTTCACCTGCTTCTGTAGCCATTTTCTCTGTTTCAACAGAGTTCCTCCGAAACAGAGGAACCATTTCAATATGGAGATGAAGATAAAATATTTCCTCTGCTATCACTGGTAGCACCTTATGAAATACAACCCTTAAGTTTGATTTAGCATCCTTTTTGTCGATATTACATTCCTTTATCACTTCCTGACAAATCTCATCTAAACCTCAAAAAGAGACCCCAACATCCACACCTTCCAATATTAAATGCAAAATAATGTTCTTTTCTATTTGTAACTCATATCATTAAAATGAAAATTGAAGTTGACAAAAAATATACAGGTAAAGTATTCTTGCGCTAGCCTGAGTAGCTATAAAAGCTACAGCTGAGCCACGACAACAGGTTTTACTGTCTTATTTTTTTTAAATAATAGCTGCTAAAATTTCATATGGGGAACTGAAATGTGTTTAGTCTGTTGTAGCCTATGAGGCTTTTAAAGTCATTCTTGCAATTAAAAGAGCACTGTTGAAAGACCACACTAGAAAACATGTGGTAGTGCTCTGTTTAGTGACTAACCTGAACCATGAGTGAGAAAGCTACATAAAATCAGAGCTCTTTCATAGACTTTATGTAAAGATGGGAATATTTAACTTCTTGGGTTGCCTCTGTTTCAGCAGGCATTCTTGAACTTGCCTCTGTGGCAGTGGCCAGCTCTGATGATTTCAACTTCATTGGAGTTCTTCGTTTCTCTCCCCTAAACAATCATACTGAATTGTCCTAAAAATAGGTCCTTACCTTCTTCAAGATGACACCTATCATTTCTCTGAAGCCAAACTCACTTATGAGCTATTTTTAAAGGAATTTTAAAAATATTTAACTTCCTTTTTTACTCAAAATTTTTTGAGTAGAAGTATTGAAATATTTTACCCCCCCCCATTACAGTACACAAAGAAAGAACAGATTTAAGTGAGGTCTTAAAGTACATTTGGAAGAGATTTTATCTAAACATTTCCTCCAAATGTCAGCTATATTTCCATGCACTAAACAAACTGTCACGTTTTCCTCAGCTCAAAATGTTCAATATATACTAGAGAAGGGATTCAGAAACATAATTTTCTGATTTAGACTGGAAGAACTAGAAACTTGGTGAGATCAATTTCAGTTTCTTTTTGTGGCCTGTATTGCACAAAGTTTTACTTCAGCCTTCAGCATATTATCATCTATCAAAAAGGTAGGAACAAGCATCTTCCAGCAAATTTTTTCAGGACCTTCATCATGAGTGCTTTTCCAGTTTGCACTAGAAAGGAGGCTATTTTGATTAGAACAAAAAAACTCAGTAACTACTACTGTTCTTAAATGAAAGATAAGAACTGGGGTAGCACTACTGATGGTAAAATGAAACAACAGAATAGCTTAGGCTTTTTAGGCAACTAGAAGGACTACAAGAACCGCACTTCACCTGAAGCCACAATACAGCTCAGCCCAGGCATCCAAAACATGATCCACCTCCTATCTGTTTGTTTTTTTCAGTTCAGATACACAGCTACGGCTCCAATAGGCCCTGGGAACATGATTTTGTTTCTGGAGTGTTTTGCTGCCTTCCCGTTTACTTGTCTGCACCGATTACTACAGGAATATTTATATATTTTACTGGTGCACTTTCATTTTCCAGTAAAGGCAATACCCACATGTACTTTGCAAAACTTCTTGTACTCTTATTATTACAAATACACTAATTGTAAACTAATCTAAGTTAATAAGAAGTGCAAGTATTGTACAGCCATTTGGGCAAAAGTTTACAGGAACTTCCCAGGAAATTTTTCAGAAATTTGGGCGCTTCCTGAAAAAGAGTCCGGTCAAATACCACGTTAGGTAACACATGCTGTCTACCTGCCTGCTTCTCCAAATGGTTTCAAAATCATACTTCTATTCTCATCTTGCACTACCCTGTTTCGCTTTGACCTTTTAAGCACTTTTCATAAGTCTAATGTGCATCCTGTATAAACTTTTAAACAAGACTTTTTATTCATAATCAGTACCAGAATTTTTAATTGCAATATATTCACTTAAAAAGGTCAGTTTTCACTGTCTTTTGGAAAGTGGGTTTTTGTGTTCTCCTCATATATTTGCATTTTATGAATTTGTTAAATTCATTTTGCATGCATAATAAGTATCTTCAGGAAGCAGCGTTCCTCGGCATTTTGCACTAGACTACAATCTCATGACTGTTATTTACTGTTTAATTAAAGGAGACCAAGTTAGGACAGTATGACTGAAAGTGAACCTACACCTCATGCCAGTTTACAAAACAAGACAAATCCTTGTTTACATACCAATTAAGCTCATTGTTTATGATAACCTGTTCTCAGGCTTACATGAAGTTAATAGAATGAGAAAAAAAGTGCTTTGTTGTACTGGCAGGTTATTGAAAACATTTTTTGAAATGCGCACACTTTTTTGTTTTCAGAAAATGTCACAATGGTCAAGGTCTACTTCAGCAGGAATGTATTTAATTGAAATGAATCAGCATTACCCCTGGGGCCTCATTCTGAATGGACTTGCGCCCCTTGCAAGGATTGACTTTCACTCAACTTAAAAAAATAGGCTTTAACGTGGATTACTTAGTAACAAATGGGAAGACATTGCCTCTACATGGGAAGGAAAAGATTGTGCGGTTCAAAAAAATGAAAGAAAAACAACCATGATACCTAAACAATTAAATGCATCTGTAATCAAGTTCTCCTACTGTTTGAAGGCTACGTTTCAGTTACAGTACTAAGCAACTTTTAAATTATGTGATTAGCAGATACATAAGGCAGCACAAAATCATCAATGCTTTTAGCATTAGAAAATAATTTTCTTTTAAAAATTGCTTATAGTTGAACAACTGCTCCAATATTTTAGGGAAAAAAAGCAGTCTTGGGAACTCATTTTGAAGGGGGATTGCTTACATATTCTTGCTGATTTTTTTTTTTTTTACTATTATTCTTTAATCTTGTAGTGACAGCATTCAATTTATATTTAAATTATTCCAAGTCCTAAAACAATTTTAGGCAATTGTACTAACTGATTTCACAAAAAATATCAGATTTCAGTGCCAGAACCAGAAGTGACCAATGTTGATCTTAAATTCATTTTGGGATGACAACTACAAAGTAAAATAGGTAACAAAGAAACCTCACTGTGACACATAAAATATTCATCAGACAGTAATTGCTTTATATGATCCTCTCTACCTTTTAGAATGAAACTTCTGCAGTTGACCTTTTCTTATTATAGAGTTTGCAAGCAAGAAAACTTTTTAAAAATATATTTTATTTTAGAGAAAAAACAACTGCGTGACCATATGATAGAGAATCAATTATCTTTAATCAAATGGCTTACAGAATTCCTGGCCAGGTCCTGACAGCCCTATCAGTGTACATTTACTTTTATCACACATTCAATCTCAAAAAAAGGGAAGCAATTAGTTCAGACTAAACTGCCGAACTTAATTTCTTAGCATGATACCTCACAATACATCCAGTTTAAAAAAAAGGAAAAAAATTCTTTCAAAGGATCTTTATTAAACTTCAATTTTGTGAATTAGCTTTTTCAGTAGGGATTAGGAAGTCAAGCATGCTATTTCAGGACTTTTCCTACTAAGAATATGTACAGAAAAAAATGCCATGGCAAATGCATGCCAATTTCAGCTGGACTGGACAAGTATGGAATTTGAATATAACAGACATCAAAACTTACCAGAATTATAATGTGTAGCCCAAGATGTTTCCAACAGGAAATTTACTGTTGACCCTCATATGTCACAGGATTTACCCAGAATCTACTGACTAGCCAAGTCCTACTGCAATCACGGAAAACTTCACTCAAAACAATAATGATTACAGAGTATATTGTTATATATTGATTAGTATATATTGATTGTATTGGGGTACAAAACAACGCTAACATTTGTGGAAGTGTTGTAACATTTCATTATTCAATACTTCATACGGAAAATTATTAGTGAAGATCTATTATGATATATATTGGCAAATAATCATTATTTAATTTATTAAGTTAACTTTATGTATACTGCTGTTAAACAATTGGGGAGGTGTTTAACAGTAAGAGTACTGTGGAAAGAGGCTCATCAACATGATATTCTTTGCTACATAATTTGGGAAACTACTCTTGTGAAGAGAGCATCTTAACAGCTCTATTAGAAATAAGACATTAAAACCACAAAAACCCATAATCATTCCACTAAGACAGAGTTTAGTCACCAAACTCATCCCGCCATGGCAGTCAAATAAACTTCCCTTTCACAACCGTTCTACATGCAGCTCCCCTCCTTGCTATCGCATGCCTGAACAAACCTTATACTAAAGGAAAAGTTAGTTGATCAACTAATTAAATTATTTCAGAAATGCTTTTTAAACACTGGAAGTTCACAAAATATACAAATGTAATGTAACATAACAATTACTTTGAGATAAAGAATATTACAGGTCTTTTCAAAATTAACAACATTACCTGCTTTTTGAAATAAGAATACTTTCTCCAAGGAAAAGGAAAGTTGAATTTGCATAGACAACTATCCGAAGTTAACACTTATTACTGTTCAGTAAATAGTCCCCAAGAAACCTACTTTTAAGAGAAAAGAATCCAATTCTTTTGCCTTTCTTCACCTCTAATTATCCCAACCTCAGATTTCAGAGAGTCTAATAATTTTTTTTTCCCCTGGCAAGTTACCTAATTAAATCAGTTTACTTGGAAGGCACCATATGCCTCTTTCATAAACAAACAGAAATTTTTCCATTGCAAAATTTTAAAAGGTGAGATTAAATTGTAAGTTGTAATTTCTTTCTAACTTCCTGTCCATGCTCACATCTATTTGTATTTCTCTTGAGCCAGTTTTGACCCATACTAATAACATTTACAGTAATTTTGACATCCCCCCTATTCTCAAGATGGCTTCCAACTCCAAACAGATCTTAAAAAATTGAGCAACTCATGCATAATTGCTTTGAAGACGAAAAATCAAACCTCATCCTGGTTCTGTAGACGCTCACATTTAAGCATAATGTAAACCTCCATCTGATTTTTTTTCTGTGAATATTATATTTCAGGAAGAGTGCAGCATATTCCAACAGACCATCGACATCAATATGAAAGATAATGACTTCCCAAAGGAATTGTAACACTTGCCTCATTGGCATCCAGCACCATAAACTAATAATCTGTAGAATGTAAATAAGCACCAAGTTTTATCACTCCAGGTACCCCATGCAACCACTAGCCAATATATAAATTCAAAGGATTAAGGCTAAGACATTTACAAAGTAATATGTATCTCGTAATAAACTTAGTATGGATTTCTGTTTATGCTGAAGGACATAGAAGAAAGACATAACAATCAGGAAAGCAGAGAATCATTAGGAAGCTGTAGCAATAGTAACCTTCTTGAATTGTATCCTGCAACAGTCAATGCGAGTGTAACAACAGTTCACAGAAACACAATAGAATTATTGCTGATACTAGTACATACCAGTTTGAATAAATAGCGTATGAATTTTTACGTAAGAGTACTTGAAAAGGGAAAGTAGGAATATCCATCAACCACTAGCACAGAACTTCATTTCCATTATCTTCATCTGCATTAAGGGAGAATGTTAATATGCCTTCAAAACAATTAATTCAATACTAATTGGGACTGAGGAAGCTCATTCTATCTTTTATCCTAATACTGGTAGTTAAAAGGTGATTTTAATTGCCATAGTAATCAGATATAATGAAGAGCAAAACTGTTTCTGATTAAATAACATTTGCATCAGAATTGCTGTTATACGCTTTTCAGCTCCTAGAAAGCTGTCTTCAGTTCTTTTTTTCTCTCTCTTGTTCAGATATGCACATGGAAGCAATGCTGCAAGAATTTTGCAGATGTTAAATCAGATGGAAGTCATGAAAGACTACGTATAAATGCATCATAGCCTAGTCTGCTACAGCCCTCAAAAACTAGGAAACACTGCTGGAAAACAGCTATAAAGAATGTTCTCGCTCTCTCTGAGCTAGTGAATGCTAAAGAGAAGGGACTGTTAAGCCCTTTTCCTACATAATTCCTCTCCTGTAATGAGAAAGAATGGTTCATGATTAAGACTCTGAAATTTGGGATCTCCAGGCATATAGGTAAGTCGCTTAGGTCTTCCTGCGTCTCCACACCTCACCAGGAAAACAGGCATATAGAAGTACCTTTCTAGTCCAGGAAACATAACAAACAGATGCATAAATAATAGCAGAGTGAAAAGAACACCAGAAAGGACCAAATATTCCCACGCCCTACAGCTCCAGCTGAGGAGGTGGAGCTGAGCATCCACAGTAGTATTGTCTGGAAGTAACAGAGAACAACAGCTGCCAGAACGGCTTGCTATGGCTTTGACTGCATCGCAGATTGACTGCGCCACAGATCAGTGAGAGATGTTCAGGCACTACATAATGGGAAATCTGTATTAATAGTAAGAATTTTTAAAATGGAGGTTTTAATATTAAACAGCAGGTCTCACTATAAATTGTTTTAAGGTGTAGTTTTAAATCAGCAATATATGAAATATAATTTTTCACTAAGAACAGCGTAAAATTTATTCTGAAAAACATTAATGCGTGGAAAAACATTAATGAGTGGAATTCCATGACAATATAAAAACTTACTTCTGTCAGCCAAATTTGACCAATTCTAACAATTTTGGTAAGATTGTTTTAATTGTAATTTTTGATCAGTCTTAATATCCATATAAAAGTGGTTGTTTAAATATCTTCCTGAAAACCGCTTGAGCATGTCACAGCCTTTTCTGTCCAAAACAGCTCATCTGTATCAACAATTTTATCCCAAATAATGCCAAATTCATTGACCACAACTGAAGAAACAACTTCCAATAGAACTGACTTCAAGATAAACCACAGGCTCAAAAGATCTTAGTCTCATTTAATATTTATTTTTGTTTAACTGAGAACCACTTAACCTTTCTGTACGTATTACTGTGCTTATTTACTGAAAATAATACATATCAATGTAATGAAGTTTTCTTGAGGCAAAGAGAAGTGTACATGTTGGATAAGTTCCTATTGTAATTTCTTTTAGAAGGTATATGTTGATTTTGTCACCCATCAGCCCACTTTCAGTTTTGCACAAAAAAACTTATATTTTTGAAATGTGGACATGTTGTAAGATTTAGATTTACTTAAGTTTGTATGACGCTGTCCAGTGTAAATCACTTCAAAGTTCATATGGAGTTGAGAGCTTTTCTATAGTTTTACATTCATCTTTACACATTTTGGAATGTTTAGCAGGATTTATATCAGTTTACAGACAGCATTTACATGGCCTCTCAGTTACACAAAGCACAAAATACCAAACTGAGTAACCTGGTCTTTAAAATTTTGGCAACTCTGAGGTTACTTTATAACTAGGAATTATACAGGACAATCCTTGATTCTGGCCACACTGCAGTTTTCTGCTCTTCATTTACATCAAGAAACAGATATTAATTGTAATATTTAATTAATGCTAATCAAGTCTAATCTGGATTCTCGAGTGACCACAAAAGAAGTTGTAGCTGCGTAACCAGGTAACAGCAAAAAATGTTTATTATAGAACTACACACTAAAAGGCTGGAAAATGTAGGAACCCTATATTGCTCTGACCTGAAAGGCTGTAGCAATGCGTTAAAAGTTTATTCTTGAAGATATAGCTAGAAAAATAACTGAAACAGAGTTAGGTTGAAATACCCTTTGGGTGAAAATCACCTTGTCAAAATGACAGCTTGAGAGGACATCTGCCTCCTTCCTCTAAGTCTTCTGTGTCACATTCACTTAGACAAATTTGCAAACTATTTATATAAGCAGCAATGAGCATACAGAAGTAGATGCATCAAGAAAAAAATAGTTACTTGGCAGAAATAGTTAATTGAATATCAATGTCATGGAATTGAGTATCCGCCCACCTCCTACCACGGCAATAGAGTTGTAATATGTGAAATGGGTATTTCAATATATTTAAATATTGGAAAAAATATTTTAGAAGTATTCAGCTAACTTTGTGTCACTGGTTTAGAAACATTAGTTATTTAAATAGCAGTTTCGGTGCATTTGGCCATGTACAGTTGTTAATGTATTTGCAGTTCCAGTAAAAAAGAAATATAATGCAAAATTCAACTTTAGTTGTACCTGTTGATAGGAAAAGTCTTTCATGATGAAAAGCAAAATGCTATCAGTCTACGACACTGCTAAGCATGGTCTACTCATCTGCTTAAAAAATTAATGAATGTAGACAGGCATGCTGTCACTGACTGAGCTGAAGCAATTTAAGAAGGTGTAACTTTGATCTGTTAGCCACAGCCTTTAAACAGACCAATTCACTGACAATAGTATCTAAGTGGTGATGATGGGATTTTTAGGTTGGTCTTAACCCACTCACAGAAAAGTGCCTGTCCATATTACAAAGGACTTTTTTTTTGTCAGGTGACATATTAAAGAAAGATTAGTCAAATGCTGAAAGAATGGATTAGAAAAGTCTCACTGGACATCTCCATGAGCTTAACTTCACAAAACATAGAAAATGTATTTATGCATCAGCTGTATTTAAATTTTATATTTTTATAATAGTTAAACTGAAATTATTAGAAGAATCTTTATATTGTATGAAATTTAAGTTTATGCTTACAAAGTTCATCTATACAAAGCAACAAGGTTGCTCACTAAAAGTTATGCTACAGTATATTCCATGCAGTGTCACTACCACTTCAAGCAAGGCCCAAAAATACTATTATTTGTGGTACCACTGCAGAAATGCTCCAAACCAGCCCCAGGGAAGTCACTTCAAAAACAACAGAAACCAAAGCTCTGAGGCTTTGTGGCAAAGTGATGTACACAAACACACGAGAAGTTTTAAAAGATTCCCACATAAATAATTTGTTTTCTATCATGGTATTCAAATTACAGTACATTAATATAAATTCATTTTTAAAAATCAGAATGCAAAGAATGAATTATTGGGAAAACCAATTTATCACAATCAGCAAATACAATAGCAAATCTAATTTATGATTTCTTAAAATATAATAGTACGGATAAAGTGATCACAGAAGAAAGATTTTTCACTTGTAAATAAAACTTGTTCTCACTTTGTCCGCTTCTTTGTTTTTGCAGATATATATACGGGTTGCCCTTTTTTACCAAATTTAAACTGTGAAATTTCTGAGCAGAAAAAAGGCACAAAGTTGACACTTGTACACATGTCGATAAAGATAAAACAGCACAGCTTGCTGAAATCATTGTAAATATGATTCAGTCTGACAAAGTAATGTTTAAATAGATGATATATTTGTAAGATATATTGATAAGAGTGTAACTGCAGGTTCTAGAGAAATGCGGTTGCCAAACAGGAAGGGAAGGCTGGCTGGCTAACAGTCCTTGAGGGCTGGAGGTGCACACACGAATCATAGATTTTTCACTAGTGATGGGAAATTTAGCGATATGCCAGAAATACTGGCATTCTAAATATAAGCGACACCAAACAGTATCGTAAGTATTACGTGACAATATTTCTGCACTAATGCATTATCAGTGATGGAAATTCTGACCAGTACCTTGTCTCTTTATGGCTCTGTATTCACCTCCACAGTCATCCTCTGAAATATTGGAGTGGGTTCGTTTGCCTGGTCTAGTATTTCTTCAGTATTTTTCATCCTTGTATAAATTGACTTTACAGGTGCTGTATATATGCCCTTAAAAGGCAGTGTTATTTCTAAACTTACCCCCATTCGCTCAATCTCCAGCACAGCACCATGTTAGTTTGTTGTAATTATATGGTTTACTGCAACATCATCCTTACACAAGGTTAATACATCATCGCATCTTCCATCAAGTTCATCATAACCAAAAACCAAACACCAGTTTGCCATGAGTATGTACCTGTTAGTCTGCTCAGTGGATAAAAAGGACACATATTTTACAGCTGGGTCAGATTAGCAGATTAACACAAACTCATGGAAACTGAACAAAAAATTACAGCCTCAAGTAATCTCCTGCACAATCCAATGTACAGTTTTACCACCACTACTCGCCCTCTGGAGTCAAAGAGGTATAGAATAAAGCTTGTATTTTACAACCTTCTGGAAATCTGCACAGCATCAATATCAGGACCACCCCATTCCTCCTGCTTTCTTACTTTCCCCTCTCTTAGGGTGGCGTCATGCAAAATACAACATTCTCACAGCTGACAAGCTCAACATATTGCTTTTTATCATGCTGAAATGTCACTCGGTACTTAGGCTCCAAGCTCAGCCAGATTTTCCAGCTCCTAATAGGACTGTTGGGAGAACATCCGTTATAACATGGAGCCTCTAAGCCCAAAAAGAAAGACGTTAATTGCCACACTACCTTGATTATAGAGATGTTTACAGAATGAAATTAACAACAAAGCAAGTAAGATACTACTTCTTGGAAGTAAATCCATATTAAAAAAAAATCAATTAACTGCTACAAATGAAAACAAGCCAATAATTCACAACAAAACACTGTGAAAGGAACATTACACATATTAAGTGGCAGATATGGAATTACAGGATCAGATAGGCTAAAATATAACAGAATTTTCACTGAAAAAGTTAACTTTTTTTTTCAGCTTTCAAAACAGACAGCAAGTATTTTTTCATATTGATCAGGAATAGTCTTCAGTTTGTTACTCCTTACTTTCTTTTTCTTTTAACAAATCTCTCCACTAAAAGTGATGCCTTACCTTTGTTCATATCAATCAACTGCTGCTTCTTCTTCTGTCGCTCCAGTTTCTCTCGTTCAGCCTTCTCTTTTGCCAATTTGGCTCTCTTCGTTTTCTCCTCCATTTCTCTTCTTTTGTTGTTTTCTTTTAATGCCTCCTGCATTAGATAAAATGAACATGGGTGTCTATAGACTGAGGAAAGCTAGAAAGAATAACAAAAATAACACTGTTTGCACAGATACTGTATTTACATCTAATGGGGGGGCAGGGAACAGGGACTGGCACCCAATACTTCAAGCATCTTCAGAAATCTTACAGGGAACATAACTTACCATACTATTTGTACACACTAGCATTACTAGATAATCAGAAGAATGAAAACTGAAATAACTTTGTATTCATGGTGAATGAAAGAGTTCCAAATTTTTAAGCAGCAACATGTTTGAATTTTTTTTCTGTTAAGACTGTAAGTCTAGCTTAAACCTGTATCTTGCTGTTAGGACTGATGACTGGGGATGAAGCCAAGTACCCACTATAACGGACTTCAATTACAAGTAACTGAAACTCAGTTACTAAAATTTAAGCTACAATTCCTCAGATATTTTTGTTGAAATATCCAAAGCAGTCTGGAGCACTCAAATACAAAAAACTTATCAAAAGTAATGGAAAACAGTTGAATTTATAGATTAGAACTCCAAATCTACAGTCTCGGGGTCAACAGGTTACACAAACTACCGAACTAAAAACTACAAATGTAACAGAACATCCCTGGATTAAAAAAAAACCTCAACCAACCAACCACTTCCCATGATCTTGCCTCCATCCAGTCTAGAAGGTATCCTCCTTTTCCAAAGGAGGTTAATCTCAATTTCTTGCTGTGGTGGCTGCCAGACACCCACCCAGCCACTCTCTCACTCACCCTCCTCAACAGGATGGGGAGAGAATAAGATGACAAGCTCATGGGTTGAGATGAAGACAGGGAGATCGCTCACCAATTACTGTCATGGGCAAAACACTCGAGGAAGATTAATTTAATTTATTGCCAGTTAAAATAGAGTTGGATGGTGAAAAACAAAGACAAAAGAAAACACCTCTCCCTCCTCCCCCTTCTTCTCAGGCCCAACTTCACGCCTTCATTCCCAGCTCCTCTATGCCCACCTCCACACCCCGAGCCATGCAGCAGGGATGGGAGGGAATGGGGGTTGCAGTCAGTCCATAACAGCTCCTCTCTGCCACTCATTCCTCCTCACACTTTTCACCTGCTCCAGCGGGGGTCCCCCCTGCAGGCTACAGTCCTTCAGGATAAACCTGCTCCAGTGCAGGTCTTCTCCACAGGCTGCAGGGGAACCCCTGCTCCGGCATCTGGAGCATCTCCTCCCCTCCTCCTTCTCTGGCCCTGGTGCTCCCAGGGCTGTTTCTTGCACTTAATCCCCTCACCCCTCACTGCTGTGCAACATTTTGCCCTTTCTTAAGCAGGTTTTTACACAGGCACGACCACCTTCACTGCTGGGCTCGGCTGTGCGCTGCAGTGGGGCTGTTGCAGAGCCGTCCAGAACCAGCGGGAACCAGCTGTGTCTGGGAACCCGCCCGCTCCTCACAGAGGAGGCCCCTGCAGGCCCCCTGCCAGCACCTGGACGTGTAAACCCATTACACTTACTCGCCACTTCTTTGCACAAATACCTTCATCACTCCCATTACATTGCTTGTTCTCTCAAAGAAGAGAAATATTTGAATTCCCTTAAGCTGTTCCCCAAGATCCTAAATTTCTCTCTAGTTCTGCCTTTCCTCAGATTCATTTATCACGAAGAAATTCACTGAAATACATCATGATAGAATGTCACCTAATGTCACAGACAGACATGATCAATGTTAAGGATAATTTTGTTATTTATATTCACAACAGCTACAAATTTATTGCTCCCTTTCCTCTCCAACTCACAGTATACTAACATCCTCTACCTACAAGTACAATAGGTCTGGACCTAAGGTGATTTGGGGCATCCCAACACATTATGTCCAACAAGTAGTAATAACAGTAAAGAAGATACTGTATTTGAAAATGTCCAGAATTAACATGGCACATGCTCATTAATGATGTTTCAGCTTAACAAGCTGAACAGTCAATACTTACTAAGCACAGGGCATAAGATAAATGGTTTCCATGTCAATGTTTACTTTATTTCCTACACAATTTAATCATGCCTTAAAAACTAGGAAAATCATATATGTTCACAAATACAAACAAAGAAGAAGATTTCTTTGTGGCTATCTTTGTAAATATCCAAGACAATATATTGGTTATTATTCCACAAGTGAAATTTCCTTAAGAAATTTAGGGCAGACTCATATTACACAGTTCTCAATATTTTCCTCAGAAATGACATTTCTAATGTTTATAAATGAAGATGAATATTCACCTTACTGTGTACATGCTAGGAAGAACCTACAGACAATGACTGTCACTTCCAAAAGAAAATCCTATCCAAAGCACCTTTAAGTGTTAAGATTTATATAAAATTATATCAGTATTTGGTAATCCGAGACTTCCAAATGCCTCCAAATACAGAATATTCACTCAAGCAAGGGACAGCATATTTCAGCGTCCATATGCCATTTCAAGAGTTTACTGAGGTAAAATACTACATATAGCCCCTTCTGTAACAGCTGATACTGTTTTGCAGAGATGCTGGATACCACAGTTACAAGTGATGTTACTCGTGGACGCGCTTGAAAATTGGACCAAGAACTGCATTTGCTGTACCATCACATAACCGATCACACTGAGGAACATCTTTTCTTTCAGAAAAGAGAAAAGAGTATTAAAGGAGAAAATCAATGTTTTATCCTTTTTGGTTTTGGACAGTTCTGTCTCTGCACATTCAATCACACCTGACAGAGATTTCATTTTACTGCAACTTCACAGGCTGTAATGAAAGTAAATGCCCACAATCTTATGAGAGAAAGTAAATAAGAAATGTCATGACTGAACTAGTAGCCTACTAGCCACTGACATACTATGATTAGATCATAGATTCTGTCATATTTTCTAACAGGAAGACTACAATAGACTGAACTAAACAAGCTCTAAAGTTATTGTATCTGGAAATTCACTTTGAGCCAGACTCTACCAGTCCTAGCTGAAGGGAGATTATATGAAAATACAGATTAAAGTTCATAAAATATGCTAGCTACCAATGACGATTCAAACTAAAGCCATTCAAAATAAAGGTTTAACCTTCCTGAAGAACAGCAACATAACAAAATACTGATAACTGTGTGTGAGAGCGCCTATCTTAATCTACCTACACCTGTCCCTTCACATACCTGCACATCCACATACAAACACAAATAAACAAAACCCACCATTCCAAAACATGCAGCACAGGAAGCGCAAAGAGGCCAGATGGGCCTGTCCATTATTTCTTCAAAATGCACATTTCCTAGTATTTTATTTTCTTCCAGAATGTAAATGCTTTTAGACTATCTTCACATATAGTCTCTTACCAGAGACTATAAAGGAAGAGTCGGGGACAGCAAGTAAAAAACTACTAAGTGCTAACCTGAAATACCAGAGCTTTTTTGAAACAACCAGTTGCTGCAACAAGTACAGGTTGCAGCAAAGGGGCATTAACACCTGGCACTTTCTGCAGTGGTCAAATTGGGCACTCTGCAAGGCAGGAGAGAGAAACCCCAGCAGGGTGTCACACCAACTGGGCTCTTGGTCCCCAGACTGGCCGTGGTGGAACTAACAGTGCCAACGGGGCACTGCACGCATACAGCTTCAGAAGCGTTTTCATAACAACATACAAGGGTTACTCTAGAGAAAAAAAGAAGCGTATTATCCACTCTTAGCGTTGCTGTAGTACTCCGGTAACTGCTTGGTAACAAGCTCTAGTATTTCTAACTAGTATTTAGTGGATTCTTTCCTGCCATCCCCAATTCTCTTGAACCTCCTACCCACCCAAGTAGTTTTATGCCACATTCCTTGAAATGTAACATATCTTCTTTTCATCTACATACCAATTCGAGTATTGTGAAAAAAAGAACAAGGGTGAGCTATTTGAATCATCACCATCGTTCAGTGCATGCAATCCCTTTCCTTCATGAAGTATCTCAGAACCAAACCACCTGGAATGTACTTGTTTGTTATTACTCTCCATCAGCCAGCCTGACTCTTAACTGTTTCGTATTTGTTATTTCATTTACTACTGTACATTTAGGCAGTGTTGGATGAAAGCCTGAAATAAATCATTTGCAAGAACATACACCCAGATGTTTTCAAGTTATGTGCTGAAAGCAAAATAAATATATATTCTTCTGTATTTATAAACAGACTTTATATTTGAATTAATATTGCTAACAAATTTGATGACAGTTTTTCAAAGCTGATTGAAGATGACTGTAAATAAAGGTAAAGAGAATTTTGGCTCAGATCTATAGCGGTTTCTACAGCATTTGCTCTGCCTGAATTACACCATCAATCCTTTAAGTTTCCTTTTCTATAGTTTTACTGCAAAGGGTTACTTTTCTCTCTCATATGCCTTCGATTACTTTATTATTTATGATATCCTCACTTTCTAGGCTTCCAGACTGTGGATGAGCCTAACAATTTCTAATACAAAGGTGACATGATTCTTACCATGGTGTTATGTGAGCCCCACCAATCTAAAATCATCTCATGCTTTCACCTCTCTTTTCTTTGGCATACTTTTATACTGGTCTATATCTGTTCTCTTCCAAACCCAGTTTACTGAGTTTCAGTGGACTTCTTTTAATACAAAACAGTGCTATTTCAGGTTACCAGGTTATTTTTAAGTATTGAGTGCCAGTGATACCCTTTCTGTGTAGGTTTGCAAGCTAAATTACCTAATCACTAAAAGGTAGAGATCAGTTTGAATACTGAAAAAAAATAGCTCTGTAATTGGCATTGCTTTGAAAAGAGGGGAAAAAAAAAAATCAGTGGTTTTGTTGCTGCAGTGTAGCTCAACAGTGACAAAGTACATGCTAGTGTTCATAGGCATACACTACACATTTATTCCCCAGTTAAAGGATACAAACAAACTAGTATAACAGTTACAAATCAGACAAATGTCACAAAGCAAGAAGCAATCCACAGTTAAGAATAAAAGCCTTCCCAACAGCTTTGGAAAACATTCTGAAAAGTATTCATCTAGATACTGTCCTTTCAAAACATGTAAGTGCATGCAAGAACTGAAACCATTTTCAAGTGAATCTCAACAGACAGAAATATTTTAACATATACAACCCCTTTTTTGACGTGCTGTTCATGATCCTCTGTATTTTTGGTTGGTGCATAACAGCATGCAGTTTTGCTAATTCAACTGCAAATTAAAAGTTAGAGAAAGTTTGAGTGTGGGTTGTTTTTTTTTAAATAAAAACAAAACCAAATTATTGTCTCTCCTAGCAGAGAAATAGATTCAGCAAGGAATATTATCTCTTGTTAAGGGAGCTAGCTGAAGGGGCATGTAGCTTGATGTTCCCCCTTGTGTTTATTAGGATTCACTGAAGTAAGGCTCTTGTACTCAGGACTGCCAGTTTATAGCTTGGCTTCTTTAAGAAGCAAATAAAAAATTAATGTCTCTCTTGCATTCTGTACATATCTTAAGTTTTGACAGACAAACAGATATTCACACACAAACATGGTTGTAAATAGACTCTCAAAGGTAAATTATTAAAAACAAGAAGAAAGAAAACAAACTGTAATGCACAAATCTCCTTGGCTATGAAAGATGCAGTTGGCTACAAAGCGGTCACGCACCAATAACGAAGGCTGCCTGCGATCCCTCAGGCCCTCCCTAAATTTGCCTTGCAACTGCAAAATACGTGAAGTTCCAGCGAAAAAAAAATAATCGTTTTCAGTCATAACTCATCAGGAGCAACAAACTCAGATTAACTGGAAGTTAACCTACAGAAATAGAGTTAAAATATAGCAGATTGAGCAATCAGTTTACATGTGAAAGATAGATCATTCATGAGTATTCCTTGGAGGATAACATATTCAAATACATTGTTATCTTTATGAAAATAATGGAAAAAAGATACAATGAGCTGGTATTAAAAAAGAGCAGACAAACTGTATGCCCTGATGGGTGGGCATGAAACGGTAAGCAGAAAAGATAATGTCTGGGAGACTGCCCCATGGTTCATGCATCAGGGCCATTACATCTGACATCAAATGTCTTTGGCATGCCATTACAGATTAAGATTTTTGGCAAGTGTAGCTGCTGTTGTATATTCGGGTAGGGAGAAGGGTTTTGTTGCCGGCTTATCAGCTGTGTGGCAAAAACACTTAAAACTGTCTGGCAGCGTAAGGTAGAAGAGGTTTTCAGTGTTTACTGAATCAAGTTTAAGGCTACCAATGAAAAACTATTTGTATGTCTTAACAGTACATGTTTGAATTAATTACTAAATAGCCCTCAAATGGACAGATTTGGGACTGGTTTAATAACTCCTTTAAATCAATATTTGGATACCAGAATAAACATGCATGCCTAATTCAGGTTATTCCTGGAAGAGACAGAGAGCTGAAATACATACACACTAACAAAACTGTATTAATGTAATTACAAAAAAAAATTAAAAAACCCACAGAAAAACAAATGTTAGGTGTTTTGGGTACAGTCTGAGCAGAGAAACCATCAGCATCTGCCCACAGCAGATGAATTATTGTTTTGTTCAAAAAGTGATCTTTCTGGATCAAGGAAAAGACAAATCAATAGGTCAGCCTGTGAAGCCTTGCATCATCATGCAAGCACAACCCTTTAAATACTTTAAGAAAAATGCATTCTTTCTAAGGTAAATCTGTAAAATCTTTTCCTACAAAAGCCTAAATCCAGTGGAGAAAGTGATTTTTTTTTTTTTTTTTTTTTTAAACATCAGGACCTCAACTATGATGTCTTGAAAGGTTTCAAAGTTTCTGGCTAGAAATTCTTGACAAATTTTAATAGAGGCTCTGAGAATTACACACAGTGCAGTGTATATGGATATAAAGTATTTAAATAACTAAATAAAACTGCCTGGGTTTGAAAGATTATGCATGCTTCCTTCAAGACAGGGCTGATGGACTATTAGAAGAAAGTGTTCCAGAGGTTGTGTGGCATTACACTCCAAAGAAATGATAAATGTGAAAAAAACCCAACATTGAAGGGATACGCTTATTCATCTGCAATTTTTTTCTCGAGGTTTCTTACACCTTCCACTTCATGCTTCATATTATATTTTGACAGGATAATCCAATTCTATTAGCTTGCTTTTCCTAAACGTGATAAGCAAGCAAATATGAACTTAAGGAAGTGAACGAGCTATAATTTACTACAACATCAGCAAGCTAATTGAAGATGCAATAATGCAGTGATCAATCTGAAATCACAATTAAGACAAACATGGATTCAAATTATCGAATTATCTTAATATGATATATGAACAAACAGAATGATGAGGCTAAGACTGTATGAAACACCCTCGTGGAGATTTTAGAGAGAAGTCAGATTCCTTCTCACTCATGACAGCTTTTTAGAAATATGTTAGGTGCAGATGTATGCATCTGTAGCCTGTAAGAATCTTCTAAGGAAGGGTCTGTTTTAGACTTGGAATCTTGCCAAAGGGAGACACTTAGAGCGGGTAATAAAGTCTACTGGTTTACATGAGGTTTTCAACATCTGGGTTACATTCACATCTTAAGTACTGCGATAGTTGAACTCCCAAACTATGCCTGGTTTCCAGAGTGGAATGAGGATTCAAAATCCTCATTTAAATATTATAAACTTCCAAGATAATGCCTGGAAGTGATGAGATTACTCATTTGGACTCGCTGCCATCAGCATTGAATGGAGAGTCTGTTCAAAACTATCAAATGGAAAATTCTAAAGAAAAGGTTTTAATCCTCTTCCTTTCCAAGATTAGGAAACTTAACTTCATAGTTTCCTCTAGACCATGTTTTCCCCTATTACTTGTGAAAATATTACTTAACTAAAGGCATCACTACTGTGAAATACGACATCTTTTACCCCATCCACAAGGGCAATCATATTGCCACAGAAATAAGTTAAAACTTGTCAGAAACAAATCCCAACCCCATCTATGCTGCCTGTTATTTGTACACTTGCCTGCCTTTAAGTGCTTGCAAATGCAGTATACTGTAATTCAGTCTAATTTATTTTATTATTATTTATTTTTACATCTTTTGCGTATCTTCCAAGAGACATGTCATCCTTACCTTTTATATCATGAATAGAGTAGCTACTTATCTAGCAGTACTAACATCTTGTTAATAAAGCTGATGAGTTACTGCTCCTGTGTGCATTTTTTTGCTTCTGATTCCATTACTTATAAACTTGCCTAGCCTACACCTAATTCCTGATTTGATCAATGTCATGGTTAAAAAAAAATTCTCCTCAGCACTAGCTGGAAGTATACACTCAGATGAGAATTTAGAGAGCTTACAAAAGGGTCTTTGTGTGGGCTTTTGGGGCAGGGGGGAGGAAAGGCTTGCTACATACTGCCTGTTAATAAGGACAATGTTTCACTCTTGATATCACCTCTCGGGAAATTTCGCTGGAGAAAATACTTCTTGCTCATTATTCTTTATTTTTTCATAGCTTCCTGCTAGCAAGAAACTGTTATCTTTCAGACTACATTAAAGAACTGTTACTTTTTAGGCAGAAGGGAGAAACTGTATTCCCAGACAAATAACCAGGGAGAACAATGAATAAATAAAGCCTTTCTTTTAAACCACTCCTGAATTACAAACTCAATTTATGAGTTTGAAAGCTGGGAATTTAGCTTGACTATGTGTTGCATTTCACAGTAAATCATATGTTTATTATGTATTAATTTATGTATTGTATATTCATTGATTTATATTATTGTAGCCAATGACCTGCTACATTCAAAGGGCATTCCAAAAAAAGCCACAGAAAAATGCATTCCTGAGTCATGGAGCTTGAATTTGCTTTGAAGCAAGTTATAAGCAAACAAATATTAGAAAGAAAAGGTTTTACAGGTACATTTATACTCGAGATGCTGAATCCACTGTGGTAAAATTTTTTTCTTATGAAGGCAACATAACAGATGTTTTGTTTCCTGTCTGGTACAGGGCATCAATCTTACAAAATCTTGACAGAGCAGGGTAGCGGTCGCCCAATAAAAAGCGTTTACTTTACTGATCATTTACTATGTCTTATCATTTTGGGGAGATTTTCACTTTCTGGATCTTGTATTACAGGGTTACTGTAAAAGATCCCAGCCACACAGTAATCATCAGTCAATAGTCAGTGTTGATAGAAAAGGGCAGTTTATTTCGTAGGTCTTTTACCAGAACCCATTTCTCATACTGCCAGTTGATGAGTTACTCGCATCTGCTTAAATATTTACTTACACTAGAATACAGCCCTTTTTTGCTAAGTACATTTACAATGTAATTTAAAGATTTAATTCCTTATTCAAAGAGCTGCATTTCCAGAAATCTGAGGGAAGCAATCACCACTGATAAAACTGTCTACCAGATATAAAAAAGTATGACTTCATCGAAGGAAAAAGCTTCTCCGCATTTCATAACAACTATGCCCATAAATGCCTGTGACTGCCTCAAATTTTACCCAACTATTCTTATAGGCATTATTACAACATTGTTTTTTTTAGAGTCAAAATTCACCCTTAAGACTATCTGCATTAAACGGGGAGCCTGCAGAGCAAACACAATTTGAAATATTTAAGAACTGTATAAGAAAAAAGAACATTTCCTATCTAATGCTAAAATACATATTTCATATAGCTTCCACGAAGCACACAATCTGATTAAAAGGAAGTTTATGTCCATTTGCAAATGTAGGCATGACAGATTTGGCGGATATTTTTAAATACTCTAGCACCAACAGAAACAAACATTCAGAAAGTGACAGATTAAAATACTTCAGATCATTTGACATAAACTCTGTGAGACAGCAGGTTAAAGTAAAGAACCAAAACAGAAAAGAACAAACTGGCATCTTGCCTCAGGCAACTGATTAATCATTATTTGATACGAGCTTGAAACTATATCAAACTAAAATATAACAGGTTGCTATTGTCCTCAAGGACAATAGAAATTTGTGTTTAGTTTCAATGGAAGAAAGGACTAAATCAATAAGGTCTAAAAAACATTTCTTCTTCAAAATAGTCCTAAATATAAAAGACATAATTATTCAGTGGACCTACTATTTTAACTGCAAAGAGAGGAAAAAAAAAAAACAACAAAAACCAACAAACAACCACACACCCTTATTGCTACTTTTGATTCAATTTCTCTGTAATTGTCAGCTCCAAGACAAGAAGAAATACACCTTTTTTTGTTTTGTTTTATTTTAATTCCAGGCTTGATTTTGAATCATGTTCCATTTGCAAAGGAAAGTCATGCTGAAGTGCTTTACTTATTTCTTGTGATATGCCTTGAATACAATGAGGTTATCAAGACATACTTAAGCACAAAATCAAAGAAGTAAACATAGACAGAGGTGACACAAGTACCAGAAAAATCTAGTTAAAAGCTCACTTAAAAGGTTTAAATATTCTACCTAATCTTAGAACAAAAAAAAAAAACCCAAAACCAGACAGACAGACGGAGCAAGCAGCAGTACAGCCATGAGAGGACCACGAGGGACAAGATTTCTAACTGTAAGAGGTGGAGGGATAAAGTGATGCAAACTTTATTTTGTTGTCTCACTACACCCTTGGCTCTAATTATGTCTCCTGCAAAAGCAGTTAGAGAAGGCTGGGGATAAAATGGGAGCAGATAGAGAGTAATAAATAAATAAATAAACAACCTGTTTCTTCTATCTGCATCTCTAGGTTGATTCACTATATTGCAGCTCAATGAACTGAAACAGCTCCCAAGGAATATTTGGTTAGATGACTGGTCAGTGGTGCTGTAAGTTTATTTGGCTATTTGCAATCATATGATGGGCAGTTTTAATGGTGTCAGACTGTGAATTCCTATCTATGCAGTGCTTTTTTCTCGTCCTAACATCACAGAACAGCCCAAAAAACAGTATTCTCTCTCACAGGAAGGCAAACAGATGTTGATAAAAACTAAGTAGAAAAGATTAATTTGGTACTTGACTGGAAACTTTGTATCTGGACAGTTCTAAAGACATAAAACAACAAACAACAAAATGTCCACAAATAAGTCAGTTTCTGGGGAAATCGTCTGTTGCTGGGAGAAGCATAGAAAGTGTTCCAATGGCAATCAATAGGTTTCACAAAACCTGAGAAAGGTCAGCTACTCTATCAGCCCACACTGCCTACTTAGAATTTCCTTTCCTCCTGTTGTTTAGGGATAACAGAATAACTATTATTTATATGGAAAATTTTGTCGGAAAATAACCTGAAGAGAAACTACTGGACCCAAAGGAATATCACTGTATTGCTGATACACTTTGATCAGGAGAATGAGAGATGAAAACACAACGTGGACTGTTCCAGAAAATTTTTTTTCTCGTATACTCTACATCTTGTCATTCAGCCTAACAGCTTCTGAATGCTTAGACCATGTGGAGATGCATTTATTAAATACTGTTTCTGTCCAACTTGCAAAAGGCAAACAATTAGAAAAGATGATGCATGCATATATTTTTTATTTCAAGTAACAAAAAACGGGCATTCTTTTCCATTTGATACATGGCACTTCCTCTAATGATCATCAAAATTCTTTAACATGAGTTTTCAAAAGACCAGCTGTTTTCTTAACATTAAAATAGCTGGATATGAGCATTACAAGACAAACGCATATCAAGCTCCAAATGTACTTTTGTATATAAGTATACATACACATACGATCACACACAGAGAATTTTCTCTGTGACCTGGGGATGTGCCATTCAGATTATATTTCTGATTTAATTCTTTCAGGTTCATC